>NC_063285.1:3882394-4182394 GCF_910591885.1 Bombus terrestris
GTTAATTGAAAATACTTATAAACTGTAAACAACAATGTGATATTGTAAATAGTTATAATGTAAATATTTTTAAATGTCAGAAAATGTTAATAAATCATGCCAAAATTTCAAAATTTTTATTTTTCCTATTAAATTGGAATTGCATCACTGATTAAGCTTTATGCTATAACAATTAAAGTTTCAAAAATAAAATAGAATCATAAAATAATTACTTCTTTACTCATAATGCATTACTACAATAATCTTATTTTATTAACTGAATAATGCTTAATAAATATTATTAAGAAAAATGAAATTTATGAGAGTATGTTTTATTAACTTTCCTTTGACATTGCACTTTTTAACAATCAACATATGTATTTATAAATTAATTAAAGATTTAATTTCTGTTATTTTTGCTTCAAAGGTGGAATATACTTACGAAGACAAACTCAAGGAAAACAACTCAACAGCTTTCACTAAGCTATGTTTTGTTACAAGTTGAGGTAATTGTTTACATCTTTGTGGCAACAGCAGAGAATGACAGTATTCAATCGGACTAGCATTAATTGCAATTATATCATCTTTGTCTATATTATTTAAATTCATTATTTGTTCTTCTGACACAAGTTTTGTAAAGTTAAAATCTTTCTCATTGAAAGGTTGGTTCATTGAAATAATATTTTCTGGAGATCTTCTTTTATAACCGCGATCAATATTTAGCTAAAATTAATAAAAATGGTCAGTATTAAATATTTAAAAAAGTAAATATTATTTATTATAAGATTACCAATAATAAAGAAAATTTATATAATGATTAAAACAAGTTTGTATGGTATGTTTTGTCAGAGGACAATATATAATTGGATTGTTCATATAAAACTTTTATAAAAATTTGAATCATTAAATATTTTAGACATTTAATGCCTATGTCTAATGAATAGAAAATATCAGTACATATAAGAATCAATCTAATATACATTACTATTTTATCTTCATCGGTATAAGATCAATTATTTTTTAGATGAGAAAAAAAGTTGAAATTTGATATAAGATGTTTTTTTTGGTAAACTATTATATGGCACACCATTACATAAATTCGGTTGTAGGACTCTTTTGACCCCGTTCACTGGCTATACTTTTTAGATAAAAGTAGCTTTAGATAAAAGCTGCTATTTTACTAATTTTCTATTCCTTACAATGTTTAGATATTTTGCAAATTTTTAACCACAATTTCTATGGATTAAATTAATGGAAGTCATATTCACAAGACACAAGTATTCCAAGATCTGGTTAATGACTAAATGTACAAATGAAGGTGCAACATCCCATTGGAAGATAAAGTACATTATTGGCAAACAGATACAGGTACAGGTACAAGCTAATGAGTTCAGAAGTCTTCCAACAAAGTCTCAGCCACCATAAATGTCCGATGCTGAGAAGATAGATAAAATTGTGTAGGTCGGGCATACCATAGGTAACCACATTATTGTCCAAATCAATACCAACTCATTTTGCCAACCAGCACTCTGGCAACGCACACATATTAATCTTTTTTGCAAAAAGATGTTAACGAGATGCTAGTCACAACAACTTAGTAATAGGCGACGTTTATAGCATGGAGGCATGTTTAACCAAGGAATACTCATCATGTCAGAAAATGGCAATATTTTGTGTTATGGCGATTCATATCAGTAATAAAATTAAAAAATAAAACCGTCATTTCATTACAACTTAATTCTATATTATAACAGCCACACATACTCTGTATTTGGCCATTATACTTCATCGCTTACTTTTTGTGATACATTTTAGGTACACAATTTTCAAAGTTTTCAAAGAAGGCACAACAGCTAACTGGTTAATCAGCAATTGTATACTCCAATAAATGTACTGTGGCACGCAATATGATTTTTCTCAAATATTAAGTTTTCTGAATGTGAGGTTGGTGGTAGCCAAAACTTTCATCATTGAACTCCTCTACTTACAAGTTTTCTAACAATATATCATGCATTCTATGGACATTAAAGTACTGAATACTACAGTATTTCAAATTTATTTACTATGCAGAAAAAACAATATTACATTTATGTTTCCTTTATAAATGTTATATTTATGATTGTATATATAAAATGCTATTTATCATAAGAATAAGGTAAGAAGAGAAGAAACATTTATGTCAAAATAGAATAAAAACTAGAATAGAATAAAAAATAGAATAAAAAAATATTGAAAAACAGACATTATATGTATACAGAAGAATTGAATCCTGAATCTTAGCATAGGACTTTAACGGATTACCATCATACTATCGCATTGTTTGTTAAATACCACAGTTGAATCACATTTTAGCGTAGTAATAAAATTTCAATCACTAATGTTTCAAAAAATATTGGATCTTTGCCCTTATAATGGAATACTTTTGCAGAGTGAGGATCTTCCCATATGCAGAATTTTAACTAAATCAGTAATACAAATGTCTTGCAGTTCCCTTGTTATTTGTTAATTATGAATTTACATATATATGAATCGATATAATTATTTTTTTCTTTTCATTGTGTTAAATAGTTACATTAACTAAGTCATACTAGAGTAACTTAACACATTAGCACCATGACTCACATATATGTCATTTGGATTCCTCTGCTAGAACCTGAATGATATATATAGATGAGTTTCTAAATGCTCTGATGCCAATGTGTTAAAGGATTATAAGTTCTTTGAAATACAATTGGGGAGAGAGACATTACAATTCTCACAATCATAAATCATAAAACATTAAATAATTTCAGTTCACTAATACATATAAATTCCTAAAAGTATAATACATTGATTAATAAATAAACAATCCTGATATTGTCTTGGCAATATAATAACAAATATGATATATTCATTGCTACTTCTTTAACTGTTATTTTATATATGATTTTGCACTATAAAATTAATTTATATAATTTTATTCTTATAAAAATTCCTACAATAAACAATATTATCTATATTATATTATTAGATATAATTACAGTTACATAATATTTATTTCATTTTTATTTTTGTAAATTGTCACTGATTTTGTAAATATTTTTGTTTTGTCTGTTTATTTTTATTTTATAAGTTATCAACAAACTGTACTTGTAAGTATTAAAACTAAGAGATAAGCATACGTAACAAGATTTATAGGTATTAATGACATTAATACACAAAACATATTTGTAATTATTAAAATTTGAACCAGAAAATTATCTTACGAATATTTATGCAAGGGATGGTAAAATTAAAGCATACATTTACACATATGACAAGTGAACAATAAAAACATGTGAAATATTTTATCCTGTAAATTACTATATTACTTAAACAAAATTGTAACAACTAAAAAATATTTAAAAATAAATTAAACAAATATTTATTATAATTAATTATTTAATAACATTACCTGGACTAAAAAGTGATATTTGCCTTCCAATATTTTCGAATCTTGAATGTTTAATATATAACGAAACACTTCATTCTTCTGGGCTTCCATCCACTTTTCTTTTAAAACCAAATCAAAATTAGATTCCTCATCTTTTTTAATATCTTCACTACAAACACAATTTGCTTCAGTAGAAGAATTGTAGGACATGACTATGTCGGATTTTGTTATGTAGATTTAAATAATATGAAATCATTTAGCACAACTAACCACACCTATTTTAGGTATAAACTATGTGGTTAAATATTTATTTTTTATCTTTTATCTTAGGTATTTTAATCTACAATATGATAGTATTACATAATTTTTTTTACATTAAGATCTTATTAATTAACAATATCATTGTATTACTGTAACACTAGTTACATGAAAGTTATGATATGACTTTTTTAAAGAATAAAGGCATGATATCTTTATTATATTAGAAAATATGTTTAACCCTTTGCACTCCAAATTTTATTTCAATTTTGTTACCAGCAGCTCCTAACGCTTTTAAGTGCTTTATTTGAAATTTACTTTAACTAAAAAATAAGACAATTTAAATAAATAAAGGAAGAAACAAATTCATTTAAATACCAGTTTTATTCACGCTATTGTTGTATTTTGTAATTTTTAAGTGTATGTATTATGTATGTAAGTATTAAGTGTATCTTGAAACAATTTCCAGGATGCAATCCTTGTTTTCTTTCGCACATTTCACAAAAAAAGGTGGAATTGAAAGAATGTGGAGTGAGACTCGACAAAGTAGCTCCTGAAATAAAAACTGATGTTGAGTCATACTCGACATAGGAGTGCAAAGGGTTAATACATTAATAAAAAATTAATAGTACAAAATTTAACAAAGAAGAAATTAAAAGAAGACATTAAGTTACATTTAAAATTTGTATTTCATATTGAATTTGTTGATCTCTGTTAAAAGTTTCTCATGGTGGTATTAAAGCTAGTAAGTATAAGTAAATAAAGATAATTAGTTTAAAAAATTGTTATTTTAATGTTTGATCTCTGAATTAATTTTTTCATTCTGATGTTAATTTGAAATTTTATTAATTTTTAATGAAATCTTGTATTAGATTTAACTTTTTGTTGAAAAATATAAAAGAACAATTTTTTTCTATTGTAACTTTGGGAATATTTTGATTTAAATTTTCTTCTACTTCCTTTTCATTGTTATTTTTACTATCTGATATTATGAAAATCATTGTTAAAACTTGGAAACGCGCACGTCGATTATATTGTCTATTCGTTACAACACACGCACAAGGGTCGACTTCCGAGACTACGCATGCCGAACCGAAAAATCAATGGAAAACCATAAATAAGGAAAGAGAACAAGAAGTGTATCAACGCTATGTTACAAACAGCACGCCAGCGACATCCATATACTCATTCATCAAACACGCACAAATGTCGCAGGACACTTGAATTCCTAATAATTATTTTATATTTACAAATAATAATCACTACGGTAAATATATTTTCTATATTTCACTGTGCTTCTAGATGTTTTTGTGTTTTCTTTTATTTCTTTCATTTCTGAATCTTATTTGCTTTCTTTATGCTCTTCCATTTTCTAATGTAGTATAGCAAAGTCTGAATATTGTCTGGTCTATGTTTGCGAGTTAAAAATTAACAATTTTTTATTACAATTCTTTTGTATTGCCAGTCATAATTTACTTGCATTACTCTGTTTTTTACCACATAAATTTGGAACCTACATAAAGAACAATATAAAATTTGTAGATACGTGCAAAATAGCTATACTCTATATATATCTATATAATATCACAGAGGAAATTTCCTCTCTCATACATATGTGTATATATGATACATATATGATATATATGTATAAAGCAAATCAGTTATACATATATGTTAGTATATTATTATATACTATTTATTCTATAATATATAATTATTTATTATTGTTATATATTATTTTGTATATATAATTTTGTATTATTATAATTATATATTATAGTTATATTATTTTACTATTTCATTAATAGTATTAGTAAATTATTAATAATAAACAATAAATTAAATATGAATTATATAAATTGTACACAAAATAGTAAATTATTATTTTATAATAATAATATTGTTGAATTTATTTATTTATTGAAATTATTTTGAATTTACTAGAAACGATATTAGAAAGAACGAATTATTAATTAGATAAATAAATATGAATCAAATTGTATCATGTTCGATCTCACTTTATTCAAAAAAGGTTCGTCAGTAGCAAAATCTTTTTTCACAAGGAACCGAAAAGAAAGAAGGTTTGTCGTTGCAACGGTAATATTCCCTGATACATAAACTTTTATTCTTTTTCTATCGTTTCCGCCCTGTACTGTATTGTACCCCTACTATATCCCTCTCTGTTGTACATTCGGTATTTCTTCAGTATTTTTCGCTGCCGGCAAAATATATATAAAGCATGTGGAGAATTTATTCTATCGTCGTATCCCTTTCAGAAGAACTAAGATTGTTGATTCGTTAGAAGTTTCTAAAATTACTTACCAAATTAAGAGAACGTTAATATAAATTATATCATTGATTCATGTGTTAATTTTTCTAACATGTGCTAAAAATGAACCCCTCAATCAAAGAATGCTAATACATGATAACTACCGCTTGTAATTATACTTATTAAAATTTTTTTAACAATTTTATTTCGATATGTTTGTTGCTTACGAAGGCTATGTATATATACAGTTTTGTTTTTCGTTTAATATTTACTCCCAAACGTAGAACTTACTTAGCAAACTACGTACTGATAAAGTTTATGTTACATTGAATCGTTTTAAGAGCTTATTTATTTCGTGTAAATTTTGTTCTGCATGTTGAGCTATTTTTCCTTCCGGTAGAACTTTTGGTTCGTACTTCAGCAATTGATAGCCATCAACTAAATACTTCTTTGACTCCTGCTGCAAAAAGAAACAAACCTTCAAATACTTGTTAATGTAAAGTGCAAATAAATGATGGCAGAAATTTTTGTTCACAATTTATGTAATTGTCTGTTAATATTGTATAATTATCGTATTATGTAAAAAATGCTTCAGCCCCTTATAACTATAATTACTGTTAGAACACGCATATATTACCGAAAGAAATAGAAACAAAGGCAACCGAAGATAATACAAAAAATGTATTTTGTAGATTAAGTACGTTGCATATATGGTACATTTGTATTGTATGTGGAGAGTGAGGGATCGTAGAGAGAAACGATACACAAGTATGTAACAGCCGAGGAGGACGGACGTGTCTAGACGGTCGTCCTCTCCAGGTATAAGTGAATAGTGAAAAAGTGTTTCAAAGTAATAGTGCTGCAAAGTGATAGTGAGGAGGAAATAAAATAGCAATGCAGATACCAACTATAAACATAGCAACAACAGGAGAAACATATTATATAAGAACCAAACAAATTAACATTGAGCCAGAAGAAACAAAAGAGCATCGGGGACAGGAAGATAGCAATTCAGAACATGAAAGATACTACCAGGACGAAAGTTGGAAGCTAGCGAAGGCTAGCAAAAAACGCAAAACAACTACAGACATAAGTGCCATAGGAAACCCAGTTACAGAAAAGCAGCGATGGCTGCAAGAATTACCATTAAGTAACTCCTTCAACTCACTAACGGAAGAAATAGACGCTGACCCCGTAAATAAAACTACTACCCAAACAAATCATATTACAAAACCATCACCAATCTTTGTTGAGGCCCAAATAATAGACCCGCTCATCGATCTACTAAATAATCTAGACGAGAAAAACAACTACACAATGAAGCAAACAAAATTGGAACAAGTAAAAACACAAACAAACACACCAGAAACATTTAGGAAAGTTATAAAAGCATTAAAAGAAAAAAATGCTATCTACCACACGTATCAGCTTAAAACTGAAAGGAGCTATAAAATTGTCATAAGAGGATTGCATCCTAAAATCAACATACATAAACTAAGCGATGAGTTAGCTAAAATTGGACATCAAGCAAGAACAATAAACAATATAACAAGATTCGACACAAAGCAACCACTACCACTATTCTTAATAGAACTTGAACCCAGAAACAATAACAAGGAAATATATGATATCAAACAAATACTAAACACAATAGTAACAGTCGAACCACCACGACACAAAAAAGATATACCTGAATGCATGCGGTGTCAACAATACGGACATACTAAAAATTATTGCAACAGAAGCCCAGCTTGCGTCAAGTGCGCAAAAAATCACTTAACTCTACACTGCCCATATTCTGGAAAAATAGAAAAAGTTAAATGCTTCAACTGTAACGGAAACCACCCAGCCAGCTATAAAGGATGTGAAGTAAGAAAACAATTACAACGTAAACTGTTCCCGCGCCTACGAAGCAGGACAAGCACTAACACACAAGCCCATCAGGACAGCACAAAACGTGAAATAATACCAAATACAGAGCAAGCAATAAACAACAAACCTATCAGCACCAACACCATTGGTGGTCTAAGCTATGCTCAAGTAACCAGCCAACCAACACAAACACACAACCAATACCACAGCAATAGTAACAATGACACTGCAGAAATCAAAGAACTGCTCAAACAATCCATAAAGAACACCGAAATGCTAACCAGAATGATAAGCGAAGAAAACGCAGTACTCAAACAGCAAACCTAACAAATCACAGTCATGCTACAACTAATTACAAACGTGCTAAGCAAAAAATAAAAACGGACACTCTAAAAATAGCAGCCTGGAACTCAAACGGCCTACAACAACGGGCCCTCGAAACTAAAACATTCATATACAATAATAATATAGACATACTACTTGACTCAGAAACACACTTCACTACAAAAAGCTATTTGAAAATACCATACTAGACCACCTATATATCATACCAAACACCCCTCAGGAAGAGCTCACGGAGGGACAGCAGTGATAGTCAGAAACGATATCAAACATTATCTACACAGCCAAGTTAACAAAGAATATTTACAAGCAACCACTGTTACAGTTCAAACTAGCAGCAACTACTTCCAGTTGTCAGGAGTATATGTGCCTCCGCGACACAAAATAACAACACAAATGTGGGAAGAATACTTCCAGGACCTAGGGGACAAGTACATCGCAGCGGGAGACTACAACTCAAAGCACACGCTTTGGGGGTCAAGAAACATTACACCTCGAGGTAGAACACTGGAAAAATACATTAGAAATAATAACCTCAATATATTATCCACAGGAACACCGACACATTGGCCGACTGACCTGAACAAAAAACCAGATCTTCTGGACTTTGCAGTTACAAGGGGACTAAACACAAATAAACTAAAAATAACACCCAACCTCGAGCTCAGTTCCGATCATACACCCATAATAATTGAATACAGAAACAAACCAATTCACTATAGCAAACCAGAAACACTATGCAATAAAACCACCAAATGGCAAACTTTCAAAGAAATAATAGAAAGCAAAATAAACTGCAACATCCCGTTAAAAACTCCTGAACACATAGAACAGGCAGTAGCAACATTGACAGCAGCTATCCAGGAAGCAGCAAGGACAACCACTACTCCCGAACCAACCAGCAGACAAACAATAACAATCCCGCAAGAAATACTCGACAAAATTAAAGAAGACACTCTTCACACACGAGAACACCAACTATTCACTATGGAAAGCCGCGAAAAAAATAAGGAAGCCAATAATACCCGTCCCGGCAATCAGAAAAGCAGATAACACATGGGCAAGAAGCAACGAAGAACAAGCTGAAGAATTCTCCAACCACCTCTGCAACACATTCACACCACACATTATCAACAACACCAACCTCAAAAGTCATACGGAGGAGGATCCACAAACCACTATTACCACAACTGACAAGGTTACCATCATACCTAAAACATCGGCACAAGAAATTAGAAACATAATTGATAAAACAAAAAACAACAAAGCGCCAGGAATCGACCTAATCAATGGTAAAATCTTGAAAAACCTTCCGCCAAAAGCAATAAGACTAATGACAATAATATTCAATGCAATTCTAAGAATTCAATATTTCCCCAAACCATGGAAATTAGCACAGATCAAAATGTTACCTAAACTAGGCAAAGACCTGCACCAAACTGTATCTTACAGACCAATATCACTGCTTCCAGTATTTTCCAAAATACTGGAAAAGATAATATACGACCGCATAAAACCAATAATAGAGACAAAAAAACTAATACTGGATCACCAATTTGGTTTCAGAAACAAACACTCCACGATATAGCAAATGCACAGGCTTATAAACGAAATAATAGTAGCACTAGAAAACAAGGAATATTGCACAGCCCTCTTTATAGACATAGAGAAAGCATTCGATAAAATTAATCATGAAAGTCTACTACAAACAATTAGGAAACAATTCCCGGAGCAAATACACCACTTAATAAAATCCTACCTAAGCAGCAGAACCTTCGTAATAAAAATCAAGGACAAACATTCTCAAGTTAAAGACATCAAGGCCGGGGTACCACAAGGAAGCGTCCTAGGCCCAATACTATACACATTATACACGGCGAACATACCAACAACTACCAACAGCACAGTATTGACATTCGCGGACGACACAGCTATACTAGTCAGGCATACTAACCCAGAAACGGCAGTCAAAATACTACAAGAACATATCATAAAAGTAGAAAATTGGCTACAAGAAAAACAAATAAAAGCAAACCCCAATAAATGCAACCATATTACATTCACGCTACGGAAAAAGATACCACCAAACATCCTATTGAACGGCACGCATATAACGCAAACAAAGCATGTCAAATACCTAGGACTCCACTTAGATCAAAAACTCACCTGGAAACTACACATCAAATCAATAGTAGAAAAAAGACAGAAAACAAGGAGACAAATGCATTGGCTAACAAGCCAAAAATCCAAACTAAGCACAGAAAATAAATTAAAAATATATAAAACGATCAAAAAACCAATCTGGACGTACGGAATACCACTATGGGGGACGGCAGCAATGAGCCATATAAACAAAATAGGGGTAATACAGGCTAAAATCCTCAGAACAATAGTAAACGGACCTTGGTACGTCAGAAACGAAGATTTACGAAGGGACCTGGGAATGCCAACGGTCAAGGAAGAAATTAGCAGATACTCCGAGAAATACAAATCAAGAATAGCAACACACATAAACCGGCTAGCTGCGGAAACATACAAAACCATAAATATGGACAGAAGACTAAAAAGGAAGCACCCAGCAGACCTTATAAAGGACATAACCTGTAATTTCGTACTATCGCGGGGAGACGCGGTCGTTAGAATACGCGTCAACGAGAGTCGTAAATTCCCGTTACGATTAGAATAATCGACACCACGAATAGTTCGATCCCCGTATTTCGGTTAGGATAATCGGGGTGGTTGATGCGGTATAACACTGAGAGTCACAGAATTATAATAATGTATATTTCCAACAACTAGTCTACACGATTGAAAAGATATAAACAATTAACAACTTCATCGCACGCAGATAATGTAAATGTATACAGTATCGAGCAAGGCTCTTACACTTGAAGTTAGTCTCTTGGTGGACGTAGCACGATATGATACTTAACAGAATAAGCGAATGTTTGGCAATGTGTAATGTTCGACGCGTCACAAGGAACTGATCCACTTTGGATGATTTCTTTGTCTCATCTTTAAGACGACCCCCACTATACTTAGGTCACGCCACCGCTCGCGCCTATGCTCACGTATGTCTATTCTTGCGTGGAAAACGTAACGGACCAAATTCGACGTTTCGAGAACTCGCTGCTTGGCAACAGCTATGCGCTCGTCGATACATTGTATATGATCCGGCGGTCAGATAAGACGATCTGACTGAGACATTGTAGGGCCGCGAGTGACGGTTAGAAAATACAGCCTGTGTTAAGCCTCGTGGCGTAACATCCTCCCCCCGTTGAGAGGGTACCGATCAAATGATATGGTGTGGAGTCAGTTGCGTCGCTGGCGAATCTCCTTGGCTCCGTGTGGGTGGTCGGACTCGTCTGGATCTGGGTGAATGGGTAAGGGGACCAGTCTTTTGACGCCACGATCCAGGGTAGTTGTTGCCGTCTGCACGGTGGCGGTCCGTATGATTCCGTCGACTCCTGGATGGACCTTGATCACGCGGCCCAAAGGCCATTGCATGGATGGTACGTTATCCTCCCTGAGGACTACTACGGTGCCTACTCGGATGTCGTGACTGCCCTTGCTCCATTTATTTCGGATGTTCAGCTCGTTCAGGTATTCTCGATGCCAGCGGCGCCAGAAATGTTGTTTGATCCTTTGAATATGTTGCCAGCTGGAGAGACGATTGGATGGAGTATCCTGGAAATCTCGTTCTCGAAAGCTTGTTAGTGCATCTCCGATGAGGAAGTGACCGGGAGTAAGGACAAGAAGATCGTTTGGGTCAGATGATATTGGAGTCAGAGGACGGGAGTTGAGGATAGACTCGATTTCAATGATCAGTGTGTTCAAATTTTCGTATGTTAAGAGCTCGTTACCTGCGACACGTCTGAGATGTCGTTTGAAGGACTTCACCGCAGCCTCCCACAGCCCGCCGAAGTGAGGTGAGTTGGGAGGAATGAAGTGCCATTCGATTCGTCGATCGGCTAAAAAGGACTGAATCCTTACCTTATGATCGTCGGACTGCAGGAGGTTTCGGAGCTCTCGTAATTCATTGTTGGCGCCAACGAAGTTGGTGCCGTTGTCAGAATAAATTGTTACACAGAATCCTCGGCGAGCGATGAATCTTCGCAGAGCAGCAATGAAGGCCTCGCTAGTGAGATCGGTGACCAGCTCGAGGTGGACTGCTTTGACTGCAAGGCATACGAAGATTGCTACATATACCTTGATTTTTCGTCGGTTGCGATCCTTTCGTTCCTTGATGTAGAACGGTCCGCAATAATCGATTCCGACGTTCGTAAATGGACGAGATTCCGTTATCCGTGCAGCTGGAAGGTCGCCCATTACGTACTCTACTGGAGGTGGATTGGCTCGGCAGCAACGTACGCACTTCTTCAGCGTGCTCCAAACTTGACTACGGCCGTCGATAGGCCAGTAAGATCTCCTTAGGGCATATAAGGTAGCTTGAGTTCCGGAGTGGAGATTTAGGAGGTGTTCATGCTCGATTATGAGTGCTGTAACTGAGGATTTGGGTAGAATGATTAGGTGTTTTTGAGTGAAGGGCATTGGTGAATAACTGAGTCGGCCTCCGACTCGCAATATCTCGTCCTTGTCCAGAAATGGATTGAGTCGTTGCAGCTTCCCCTTCACTGCAGCATTTCGATCTGTGCGGAGAGTACGTATTTCATCTGGAAAATAACAGAGTTGTAACAATTTGACCAATTTGTTATGCGCATCGGTTAAATCATGTGTGGTTAGAGGTCCCCCCCGATCCTGTTTTTGCCTCCATCTGAGGCAACGAGCGGCAATTCTTATCAGCTTGGGCCAAGAAGAATATCTCTCCAGTAGACTGTGGTCAGGCGGAGTCACGGACAGACATGTTGCCTTCTTTTGCTCTGGTATTTCAACTAATGGTACTGGGTTCCACGACGGCCAGTATTTTTCAGGTTGTTGGAGCCATTCTGGTCCATGTTGCCAAATGGTAGATCGCAGGAAGTCTTGGGGTGATTGGCCTCGAGATATGAGATCGGCAGGGTTATCGGTAGTGGGAATGTGGCGCCAATCTGAGGTGTGAGTCTTTTGTTGAATCTCTGTCACACGATTGGCGACCAAGGTTTTCAGCGTGTGAGGTGATGTATTAATCCAGTGTAGAACGATTGTAGAATCAGTCCAGTAAACGGTCTGAGAAATGTTGCTTGGTAACGCTTGAAGGACTGTAGTGGCCAATGATGCGAGAAGAAGTGCTCCACTCAGTTCCAGCCTTGGAATGGTTTGTGATTTGAGTGGAGCCACCTTTGACCTTGCAGTGAGGAGTCGTGTCCAAACATGACCATCCGGAGCGATGGTGCGAAGGTAGACGCATGCCCCATACGCCCTTTCGCTGGCGTCGTAGAATCCGTGTAATTCGATTTCCGCTGCAGTCTTGATTATAGTTTTACGTGGAAACTTCACGTTATTTAGCAAAGGTAGCTGTGAATAATATTTGCTCCATTCTGTGTGTACGTCAGCCGGAAGAGATTTGTCCCAGTCAAGTTTTAAAGTCCAAAGTCGTTGGAGCAACATCTTAGCACGAACGATCACTGGTGCCAGTAATCCAAGAGGGTCGTAGATCTTGGCAATTTCGGAGCTGATTGTTCTCTTCGTAATTCGAGAGGCGGTAGGATTGATTTTGACGGAATATAGGATCGAATCGTCAAAAGAATTCCAAACAACACCCAGAGTTTTGAAAGTTTGCGATTCGCCTAGTAGCAGCTTATCGTTTATGTCCTGCTCGGAAAGTCCTCGTAGCAGTTCCCGGTCGTTCGCTGCCCATTTTCGGATGTTTAAGCCGGCTAGTTTAAGCAATTCTATGAGCTCCGTTCTCAGTATTTGTGCCTCGTTCTTTGTGTCGGCTCCTGTGAGAACATCGTCGACGTAGAAGTCTCGCTGTAAGACCATCGCTGCTCGTGGGTATCGATGTCCCTCGTCGTCTGCCAGTTGTTTGAGACACCGAATGGCTAGATAGGGGGCCGCTGACAGCCCGAATGTCACTGTGTTAAGTTGATAGGTGTCAACTTCTCCGTCAGAGTTGCGCCACAAGATTTGTTGGAATTTCCGATCCTCTGGACGCACAAGAAATTGTCGATACATCTTTTCGACATCGCCTGTAATGACATACTGATGAAAACGAAATCTTAAAAGGATAAGAAATATGTCGTCTTGTAGTTTCGGTCCCGTATGAAGTACGTCGTTTAATGAAACTCCGGTGGTGGTTGGTGCAGATCCGTCAAACACAACTCGGAGTTTTGTAGTCCGGCTGGATTCTTTGATCACGCCGTGATGTGGCAGAAAATATCCGTCGTCCGTGCAGTGGTCCGTGGTGATCTTCGTCATATGTCCTAATTCCAAGTATTCTTGTATTACGGCGTGATAGTCGGCTTCGAATTGTTTGTCTCGTTGGAATCGACGGCAGAGGGAAGTGAGTCGCTTCATTGCCATGGCTTTCGAAGATCCAAGCGGAGGAGTTGTTTCGTTGAATGGGAGAGCGACAACGTATCGCCCTTCGTTGTTGCGTTGAACGTGATTTCGAAAGTGCTCCTCGCACTGTCGTTCCGATTCCGAAATTCGTGCGGTGGGCGGTCCCTCGTCGATTTCCCAAAAACGGGCGAGGTCCGCCTGTAAAGCCGTCGTGGAGGTGTGAAATGCGAATGCTAATGATTGTGAGGTTGGGCTCCCCCCGATGACCCATCCGAATCTCGTCTTTTGCAGACGCAAGTCGGGCCCGTTTGCTTGACTGATATCAAGTTGGCCGACACAGAGTGATGCTAGTGTTGGTCCGGCGCTCAACAATATTTCGATCGGAGCAGGTCTATGGAATCTTGGATCGGCTAATTGGAGATTCCTAGGTATCTGTATCGTTGAGCGATCTACGGGTTGGTTTGGGACCCAAGACGCGATAGTCGGTATGATCAGAAACGTCAAGTTGCGTTCGTATGTGCCGTCAATAGAGGTGATCGTGGCCGTGATGTAGCGTTTCGAGGTCGTCGATAACGTGTTGAGTGCTCCGATTGGGACCGAACATTTCTGTTGATTGAGTTTTAATGAGTTAGCGAGCCTTTCGGTGATAAAGTTCATGCTAGAGCCGGTATCTAGCAGAGCTCTACAACGAACTGGTTGAATTTCATTATTCAAGATGTTGACCTGCGCTGTGACTAACAAGTCGTGTTGCAATTGTTCAAAAGGGAGCGGGGTCGATGAGTCCGTTTTCTGTGGTTCGGTCCCTAACAGGCTCGTCTGATGACGTCATTGTTTTCCGTGTCGTTTAGGGCTGGACGATATGGTCGATCCCGATGCCGACGATCGCGGTAACCGAGATTCGCGTTTCGGGGATGTTCGCGGAGACGTTCGGGGAGACTCTTGGCGAGAATCTCGACGAGACGCTCGGGGAGACGTTCGGGGAGACGTTCGGGGAGACGCTCGGGGAGACGTTCGGGGAGACGCTCGGGGAGACTCTCGGCGAGAATCTCGGCGAGAATCTCGGCGAGAATACTGGCGAGACGCTCGGGGAGACGAAGATGAGCGCCTCGAACGATGTGACGAACGCGGGGACGGTGAACTGGGCGAAGATCGACCGCTGGATGATCGGTCGCTCGACGATCGGCCGCTCGATGTTCGGTCGACACGTGTTCGTGTTTTGCTATGCCCCTGGTCTTGATGCAGGTACGTGTGATGTCGCTGTCTACAGATGCGACATGATCCCGCGGAGCATTGAGTGAGAGCGTGTCCCTTGCCTAAACAATTGGTACAGAGCGACGCCCTTTTGGCGATTTCCAGGCGTTCTTTGGGCGTCTTCGTTTTGAAGACATGGCAATTCCATAATTTGTGTTGTCCGTGGCAGTTCGGACACAACAACGTATTGTGTGTAGTTACGAATGTATAACTTCGCGGCGCGTCCTGTCGCCGACGGTCGTGTTGCTCGGACGCCCCCCTTTTGACGGTTAATGATGAGCATGCTCTGTCGCTATTCGTCCGTGTTTTCAAAAAATCCACTAAATGCGTATATGGCGGCAATTTCTTGTCCGGTAGGGTATGTTGCCATTCGCGAACGACGGCTGAGGGTAACTTCGACGTGACAAGCTTTATGAGAAAGGCGTTTGACGTGACTGGGTCCCCGAGTCTTTCTAACGCTTGAAGATGTACTTTGACTGTCTCGATAAGATCGTCTATGGCTTCGGGTGTTTCTTTAGTTATTCTGGGATAGTCGAGAATCAGGTCCCAGTGACGCATGCAGATCTGGCGGTGGCAGTCGAATTTTTCCCTAAGAGCGTCCATGGCGATTGCGTAATTTGCGTCGGTGATGGGTAATGACTGTATGCTTCGCGCGGCCCAGCCAGTCAGGGCTGTTCGGAGATGATGAAATTTCTGAACCGGTGCTAAATTTTCATTTCTATCTATCGCTGATGAGAAGGCATCGTGAAACGAATGCCAATCCTCGAGGGCGCCATCAAATGTAGGTATGCGAACCTCCGGTAGTTTAAGCGGTGCGGACTCGCGGCCGACGGCTGATTCGCCGCTTGTCGACTGTGACGGCGTGCTCCGTCGTGTATTGCTTAATTGTTTGGCTACTCGGCGTTGCAGCCTCTCGTATTCTTCCTCTAGCTCACTGCCGCGCGCGGTCTCTCCCTCGTCTAGAGTTACGATCTGGTATTGTAGTGCACGGATGTCCTTCTCGTAGGTTTCTAGACGGTCTTTAATGTGAAGCAAGTCGAACTCGTCCGGACAGCCTGATTGTTCAATGTCGCCCAGTTTTTTTGCGAGGCGTGTAAACTGGGCGCTACAGTAGCCCCGGCGACGACGCAAGTTGGCGAGCTCGTCTCCGGTTGCCATTATTTTTTATGTAATTGGTAATGAAATCGTTTGAACTTACTTCTGTTGGCGATTGTCCACTTTGTGGCGGGAGGCTGTGTGGTTGCGTTTCAACCACCGAATTATACCTCTTCAAAGGTGACGACCCTTTACGTTACTGACCTCGCTGGGGTGGTAACGCTTCTGCTGCTGGTTGTGTTGGATTCACGTGGCACTGTATGAGAGTGGGTGTCACTGGCGTGCACTTTTCACTTGACACAGAATCCGGCTCGAAGGACCATGTAATTTCGTACTATCGCGGGGAGACGCGGTCGTTAGAATACGCGTCAACGAGAGTCGTAAATTCCCGTTACGATTAGAATAATCGACACCACGAATAGTTCGATCCCCGTATTTCGGTTAGGATAATCGGGGTGGTTGATGCGGTATAACACTGAGAGTCACAGAATTATAATAATGTATATTTCCAACAACTAGTCTACACGATTGAAAAGATATAAACAATTAACAACTTTATCGCACGCAGATAATGTAAATGTATACAGTATCGAGCAAGGCTCTTACACTTGAAGTTAGTCTCTTGGTGGACGTAGCACGATATGATACTTAACAGAATAAGCGAATGTTTGGCAATGTGTAATGTTCGACGCGTCACAAGGAACTGATCCACTTTGGATGATTTCTTTGTCTCATCTTTAAGACGACCCCCACTATACTTAGGTCACGCCACCGCTCGCGCCTATGCTCACGTATGTCTATTCTTGCGTGGAAAACGTAACGGACCAAATTCGACGTTTCGAGAACTCGCTGCTTGGCAACAGCTATGCGCTCGTCGATACATTGTATATGATCCGGCGGTCAGATAAGACGATCTGACTGAGACATTGTAGGGCCGCGAGTGACGGTTAGAAAATACAGCCTGTGTTAAGCCTCGTGGCGTAACATAACCTAACAAACACGAGGATGGTACCCCGCTGGGGGTAGCCACCAACATGCTAATTTAACCGTTAAAAAATTCCACCAAATGTCCAAATTGGACAAATTGTGAATTTTAATAAATAAATAAAAAAAAAAAAGCAAGTATGTATCCCCTCCATAGTATGTATGTGAGCGTTGTATGATGGCCTAGAACTCCGTTGAGAAAAAAGAGAAGTGCAGTGTGAAATCTCGTGCCCTAGGCCTCCGGCGAGTAGCCCACGTGGCGAGCAGAGTTATGTGAATATTCTAATATTTTAGTATTCTAATACTAGGGAGGGGATACATACTTGTTTGTGTTTTCGCTCTACGTTCCCTCTCCCTCGCACGTACAATACAAATATACTACATATTCAACAAAGACCAATAGTGTTGAATCTACTGATTAGTAATGTTATCAAAAATTCCTTATTGACTATTTTTGACTAGTAGTTTTCTGAGTCCATGAGTCAACAGCTTATCACAGACAACGTAATTTTTCACGTGCGGATCCATGATCTTAAAAGTTATCAATCATTTATCAGTTATTTTGTTCATAAAAATAGTACATACAAGTTGTTATACTCCAAAATTTTATAGAAAATTGCTGTGCGACGACAGTATCTTCAAAATGATTAATAAGTACAATATTCTACGCTTATTACATTCGTTACGAAATAGTCGAATAAGTAGACAAATATCCTCGAACAATTGAGTACTATACAACTTTTTGTAACGAACTTTGCAACGAACGGCAGTTCACGTGGACAAAATTTTAAGTACTTTAAGTAATAACGTGTTAGTTTATTAAAGAGACGATGTTCTGTCGCGCAACACATCTGCACGCCATCCCGCGCGGCTTGCCAACCACCGGTCTACCTGCCGTCCTTCTAACACTCCATAGGCCCAAGGACCCACTATAAAGTTGCAATTCTAGCTGCATTGTTCACACACATGGTCTAAGCACATCTGTTTGCCAGAAGAGACTTTCTAATTCCAGAAGTATTTTCGGCCGGTTTTTAGAATTATGTGCTCTTAAGAATTACGAAGAAAGCGGAGATATACCTAACGAAAAATCTGAGTTTCCCTGTAAACAATGTCGCCTAGGACCCAAGTTGGTAGGAGGTTTCTTCCTCCTCTCTTCCTTCCTAACATTGGTCCCAACCAATCGACATCGCGGATTATTGCCCTCACTCTACTAACTAAAAATGTAAGCAACGAATCCGCGTTCTTCGTTCAAAGGGCACATCCATACCAAGCTTTCCTCCTTATTCACATTAGAATAAGCTTCAGAGTTTTCCATCGTCTCTCACGGTGACTAGAGTTCCTGCATTCCCTACAACTCTCACCGTTCCTATATCTCTCACATTTTCCTACCACAGTCAAAGATCTAACGCCTAACTTCTAACATTAAGTCTCATACCGTGCTAAGTTATTAAGTGATTATATCTATTCAATCGTGTATACTAAGTGTTGGAAATATAAACTTTAACTCTGTGAGCCACAGTGTTATCATACCTGAATCACCCCTATTATCTTAATCGAAATACGGGGATCGAACTATTCGTGGTGTCGATCATTCTAATCGTAACGGGAATTTACGACTCCCGTTGGCGCGTATTCTAACGACCGCGTCTCCCCGCGATAGCTCGAAAATACAGACGAGTAGTAAAAATGTAATAGTTAATTATGTTAAAATCATTTTAAGTACAAGTACAGAGATAGTGCATGTCGGTCGTAACCATCGCTCACTTGATTCTACCGTATGACTCGCTATGCTGCTCGCTTATTCTTCGCTATACTAATTCGCTCTAAAGACTCCTTTCCCTAGAGGGGATGTCCGTCTATTTATATTGTCCGATGGATTTACAGAAGGTCATATGTGGTTCCGGTTGACGATTATTCATAACAGCGATAATGTTTTTGTCCAAAGTTTGTTTATTCTTAAACCTTGCAAATCAAAACAGCGTTGATACTCTAAGGTACAACAATAAAAGTCACTCCCGATTCGAATCGTCCTATGACTCATGTGTCGCTACATATCCATGTTTATAAGAGCAGTAATAGGCCACCTACTTAGCCTTATCAGAAATTATTTTAGCTTCTTTTCAAATCACAGACGATGAGATCAAGGTTTTCGAAAACTTTATATGATCTTTGAAACGGTGTTCGGGATTTCCAGTGGCCGTTCGTTTATGCCTTGGATAGCACCTATCCGTTCTTTGAGAAATTTCGAATTACCTATCCTCCTCGAGCTGTAAATCTGATGATTCAGAGGTCAGGGAGAAACCTCAGGGAAAACCCCCGGTCGGGAAGGCACAATGCATGGACGAGACCCAACGGCTGATGGGGGAAATCAGCGACATACTAGGACAGTCACCAACAGAGCGTCGTACCGTGCGGGTGAAATACTTCACTCTCAACAAGATCTTACAACTGCTGTGTTCAAAACATCAAACTTTACTTTTATGCAATAACTTTACTTTTACTTTTATACACTAACAATCGATCTATTAAACCTCCTCCACCTTGAGTATTAAGTCATTCAAGGTACGCGATATCGACCAATCGGTTGGGCTTGGCCGGTCGCTCTTTAGTTGATAATTCGCAACAGACAGTATGCAAGATAACATCATAGATACAGATTTTCAGAATGTTGTCTCAAAATTTTCACATTATCTTAAAACTTGAGAATGAAATGACAACTATGGATATAATATTTCGATATGATTACAATAATAAAGCACTTCAATGAGGTTGAAAGAAGCGATAACTTTTTTTTTTTTGACGTGGAGGAAATCCGCACGGACACCCGAGTACCTGCGTCACCCTATAAGTCAGGGGGCCCCGGCCCCGGCCCCGTCCAACCAAACGTCCCAGTTTGGAAGGACGGCCTCGAGGACCCTTAGCCCCGGCGCGCCTGCTCTCATGCCGAGCCTGGCACGCCATCTGTCGAGCAGGGCCCGTCGAGCCCGACCCTCAACGTCGGCGCCCACCGGATCGACCTCGTCCGACAGACCCCGAGTGTGAAGGTAAATCTCGCGACACCTCAGTGCCTGCAGTTCGAACTGGGGGAACCCGGCGAGAACCGCCGCTGCTGCCGCAAAAATGGTGTGGAAGCCCCTCACTACCCTGATGGCCACCGTCCTGTGCAACCTTCTGACCTTCAGAAGACTGCGGCGGCTGGCTATCAGGTCCTCTGCCCAGATTGGAGCTCCATAGAGGAGCCTCGATCGCACCACGCCGGCGTACAGCCGGCGCACTCTGATGCCGGGCTAGCTGAACATGTACTGTAGAGATGCGTCGACATCTGGTAATCATTTTACCCGAAGAATAGGGTCTGCGTGTGGCGAGCTACAGGACAGAAACCGTTAGAATTGTCGTTTACACGCGTTTACTGTCGCGTGCCGCTATAACTATTTCTTTTAAGGAGAGCTATAGAATTACTCCATACCTTTGTTAGGTAAAAACGTTCATTCCTTGACCGCGGTTACGTTCGGCCACTGGTTATCGCCTCGAGCGCAAGTTCACTATCATAAATCCCGAACAAACACAGTCGGATTGAATGACGACAATTGCTTAATTACGGCTATGGTAGAATCTAGATTAAAGTGTTAAGGGACTTTCCCAAAATTCTAAAGGGAAGGCTCCGGTGTCCTTTCATCATCGACATATATATTATTATTTAAATATGTAGTATTATTTAAGTATGTATCAAATTTGATATTTCATCTTACCAATAATGGCACTAAAATCTCCATTTCTGTATGTCTCCTACTAAGGTCTGCGTGGGCTGCATGTAATTCGAAAAGAATCAGGCCTCGAATTCGATTTTCAGCTGAAGCAAAAAGCTCAAATTATACGTACTATTACTATCCGTACCAAGTGGATGAGATACAATGAAATCGTAAAGTAAAGCATGACGTAAGTAAGCGTACTAATTGATCTGATTCAGGTAGGATCGTGCTCATTGCGCACATACATACGTAGGCAACTGTATGAATTTTTGAAATTGCCGATTTTTATAATCTTATGTAATTGACGATTTTTAAGAAAGCATACTAGTTATATTTGAAATAAAAATAGAGTTAAAATTAAAGATAATGTTTTTTCGTTGCAGCTTTGCTTTCTGATAAATTTGTAAAAGTTTATCAATTGCATGTTTATTGTTTTCTCTTATATATACCTATCATGTATAGTTATAAATGATATGCAGTGATATTTGTACCTACCATATCAAATTGCAAAGAAGAAATATTATTAGTAATAACATAATATTAATATATCTTCTATACAAGGATTATTGGTAATTATTTACGACGTGGATGAACTTATCGATTTCACTGACCTTGAAATATGTCATCAAGATCAACGTTTTGAGCAATTTTTCCCTATATACATGTCGAGTTATCATTAGGGTTAGGGGCGTGTAACGAATCTTCATTTGGATTAGACATGGTTGTTACGCAATAGAAAAGATATTTACTAGTACAAATATGATTATTACAGAATTTGACAAGTAACCGTGGTAATTATATATTCGAAATGCTAATGGCAATGATCTTAGACCCAATAACGAATCCACGGTCAACGGGGTAGCCAATGTGCTTTTTTCCAAAGTCCAAGTCGAACTGAACTCACTGGTCCACAATTCAAGTGTAACTCAACTTACTTATCTACAAGTAGATCTGCCCAACGTCGGGTGACCCGACGCTGGAGAAGTTGAAGGCTGATAATACAAGGGAAATAAGGAATATGAGGCGTTGGATCGACACCAACGCCGAAATGAAAAGGGAACGTCGTGACAGGAGAATGGTGCCCACCCAGATGACTCCTAAGGAACAAGAGTGAATACACCGCGCTGGCGTGTCGGCAGCCGTTCAAACCGAGGTCGGCCAGTCGGCAAAAGGGAAAGGAATATCGCCGTTGAAAGAAAGAAGAACGACTAATAGGAGAAATCCGAGGCAAGAGAAGCTATCATATGCTGAGGCATGTGGTAGGAACAGACAAAATGCCGAAAGCGAGGGTGAATGGACGGCGATTGTCAGGCGAAGAGGGATTAGGAGTGTAGCTGATTAGACCGATGAGGAGGCACTGAGAAATAAAAGTGGTAAGGATGAAAGAAGGGATATAGTAGCAAGGGGAAAAAGCGAAGCGATCCTGGTTAAAGTTGGCCAGGACGCTAACTGGTTAGATTCTTACAGAGAGGTAGTGGGAGCGAAAGATGTACTTGTTAAGAGCATGATACATTTACACTATACATGTGAATGTGTGTGTAAGCGTCAGAGGGCGTCCAGACCTTAGTTGGAACAAAAGACAATAGTCGGTCGTTAGAAGTATCTGGAAGAGTCGGTTGACAACAAGCGTACGTACGAGTAGGATTTCGAGGTCTTTAGAGTGTAAGATATATGTATAACTGTTGTGTGCTAAATGAAGGAACTTATTTGTATTTCCGAATTCCTCCTATATCTTTACGTGGCAGTAGAGCGTGGTTCATAGTTTTGCAAGTTATTTAGTGCGTGGTTTCAATCTTGAAAGTTAGTTCGAGTGAGTTTTCAGTAAGGGAAGAAACCTTCAAAGGTTACAAAGAGGAAAGATATACTTCGAGCACGTAGGAACGCTTGAGTAAGAGATAAGGAATCATTTATCGGAATCATGATCGGAAATCATGATACCTATATTCGATGGTGAGGATTACGGTATGTGGAAGCAAAGAATAACGATGTTTCTCAGGTATAAAGAATGCGAGATTGTCACAACTAGGGTGAAGACCGAAACCGACAGTGAAGACTGGGACAAAAAGGATCTGAAAGCAATAAATATAATTTACAGTGCCATCACAAATAGACAATTGGAATATATTAGAGAAGAAAACACGGCGTATGAGATAGTGAAAAAGTTCAATGAAATGTACTTGAAAGAGTCGACGGCACTACAGATCGTATGCAGAAGGAGATTGGAAAAGATAAGACTTGACAACTACAGTGATTCAGCATCGTTCTTTAGCGATTTCGAAAAATTAATAAACGAATTAAAATGTGCGGGTGCACAAGTGAGTGAGAGGGAAAAATTAAATTATATGCTGAATACGTTACCCGAAGAATACAGCTACATAGCGGATATAATAGATGCATTGAAAGAAGAAAATCAAACGGTAGCGTATGTAAAAAATAAAATTGAAATAGCGGAGAAGAAAAATAAGTCCAATCGAGGAGAAATGCAATCCAACACCTTTTCTGCAAAAAAGGAAGAATGCTTCAGATGTGGAAGAGTAAGACACTTTGCGAGAGAGTGTCAAAATGGCGTCCAAGCGGGAAGCAGTAACAGTTTTTGGCGTGGGCCAACACGTGGTCGCGGCAGAGGAAGAGGCAACAAAGGCAATACGAGCAGGGGATGTGAAAATTTCCATCGTCAATCAACAACCGGCACGAGCGAGCATGGTAACTCAAAAACAGGCACATGGATAGTGTCACGGTGGTCCCGGGAATACAGCGATAGGATAATCATATCTCATATACCTTAGCCATCGAAACAATAACTAAGCAATAATAGGATGCTAATGTAATCGGCATCCAGCGATAACCCCTCCACAGGAACCAAACCCTTGATATAAAAACCCTCCCAAGTCAATACTCGACATTCTATTCTATTCTGTTATAACATTCTGTATCGTTACTCTGTCAGTTGCTAATAAATTTTGTAATAACGATCATAATTGAAATACGAGTCTCTCGCCTCTCGTGCGGAACGTGAAGTAATCTCGAATCGACATGACAATAGCAACAGCGCACGCAGCACACAGCAGTGAGGTGAACGAGATAAGTGCTAATGAAATAATGTGGCTATTAGGTAGCGGTTGTACAGATCACATAATTAATAATGTCAATTATTTTGATAAATCTATCGACCTTAAAGAACCGGTAAATATATATGTCGGAGATGAAAGAATACTGGAACCTTCCCTTCGGAACTTTGCGAAGACCCCTAGTATTGTAATTTAGATTTCACCATAGCCGAATTAAGAAACTGTTGTCATTCGATTCGACTGTACTTATTTGAGATTTATGATAGTGAGCTCGGGCTCGAGGCGACAACCAGTCGCCGAACGTAGTCGCGGTCAAGGGATGAACGTTTTGTCTAACAAAGGCATGAAGTAACCCTATAGCTCTCCTTAAAAGAAATACTTAGGACGGGGCACGACGGTAAGCATTTCAACGATTTCTGTCCCGTGGCTCGCCACACGCAGACTCTATTCTTTGAGTAAGATGATTACCAGATGTCGACGCGTCTCCACAGTACATGTTCAGCTAGCTCGAGGACCCGCTATAAATCTTAAGATCTGTTTAACTAAAGTCCTTCAAACCGATAAACAGTCCTCGTCCCAACTACGAGAAAATAGGAGAAATCTATTTTTCTCACGAACGACGCTTCCTCTTCTCGAACTTTCTCTTAAGGGCGGCTAGCACCCTTCCCTAACCACCAACATGGAAATTGACCAATTAACAGTAACGCCAATTTCCCTCACTTTCCGAATGAAGGCTTTTCTCCACGAATCCGATGATTTCGTGCCCTTAGGCACACCCGTCATAGTTTTCCTCGACAGCGTTACCGTGATGGAGAACCACTCTCCGGTACGATCTCAAAGACGATTCAAGTAACTCTCAGATACGTAGTGATTGCCTCGTGCATTAACATTGAGTACAACTTAGACGCTGAAGAAAAGTAGAGTTCGTCATCCCCTTGACCACGGATTCGTTAGTGAGCCTAGGATCATTGTCATTAGTTTCTCGAGTATCTAATTATCGCGATTACTCGTCCAATTCCATCATAGTCATATTTGCACTAGTAAATATCTCCTCTATTGCATAATGATCACGTCTAGCGCCAATAGGGATTCGTTTCACGCCACTAACCCTAACTCAAATCTTAACGTCAACCCGACATCAGAAGTGGGATCAGTGCCGATTATAACAGTGTTAGAACTTACGACCATCGTGCGCGAGTAACCCAGTCGCTAGTGCAAAATCGAGTGTGAAACCTGACAAGTTTTCGCTACCACGTTTTAACCCTTAAAATCGCACGTTCCGACCCCGCTGCACGGGGCGAAACTGTCAACCTGATTATGAAAGAAAACCATAATTTCAATAACGAGTGGCGAGTCGACTTCTACGTACTGGAAGCATCATCGGGTAGATCAAGTCATCTGGGTGAGTCGTTTCCATTTTACTCCGATTCGGCAGCCGAGCGTTCACTAATTAAAGAGTCCGTGGCCTCGAGATTTCTGGCAAAAGAATGACTGACATATTAGTAATGCGAGGGGCAGGAAATACTTGTATTAAACATACGCCCCCCATTTGTTCATCGTGTGTATTAATGATTTTTACATCGAAGATAATTTCTCATGTCCTTGCTGATAGTTATCTAAAATATGATATCGCGATTAGTTGCGGAACTCTAAGTCTGGGTTTTGACGTAACATTACACAAAATAGCCTCGCTATGTGTAAAACAAAAATAATTAATGTCTGTAATGAAACCACTGCAAACGAGATCGTCGTTAATGAAGCTGACACTGATGTACATGGTAATAATAGAAGTCGATCAATTTCTCTTCTCGACAAATTCAAAGATTCATTCGTTACGGATTCCCTACGTATTCGCGTAAATACAGACCAGTTAGAAATACGATTAATTGATCCTAACGTCACCGTACGAGGAAGTCCTTATAGATTTAGTGAGGAGGACCGAAGAGCGGTACGTGAGAAAATAAGCGTTTTAATTAAAGCAAAGAACATAAGGCCTGGTAATTCGCCATTCGCGAGCCCTACGTAACTCGTGAAGAAGAAAGCGGCTCAGATAGATTACGAGTGGATCCCCGAGAACTAAATCAAAGTACCGTCGCGGATCGGTACCCTTTACTCCTTATTGCGGATCAAGTCGCGAGATTGCAAGAGGCGAGATATTTTATTAGCCTGGATATGGCCAGCAGGTTTCACCAAATTCCTACTTATCCTAATTCAGCGGAGTATACAGCGTTCGTTACTCCCGACAGACAATATGAGTAGATAACGATGCCGTTTGAACTGAAAAATTGCGCCGCCCGTTTTTCGGAGGGCCATTCGCAAGGCCCTAGGCGACCTCGCTCATTCGTACGTTGTTATTTATTTCGATAACGTTCTAATTATTGCCGACTCGATAGATCAAGCTTTAGGAAGATTGAACACCGTATTAGATACCCTCGTAAAAGCAGGATTCTCTGTTAACATTGCGAACTGTTCTTTTCTAAAGACATCGGTGCTCTATTTGAGATATGTAATTCATAACGAAGAAGTTCGTCCGAACCCGGGTAAAATACACACCTTAAGCTCTTTACCTGTGCCAACAGCCGTCACACAGTCCAGGCAGTTCATAGGGTTAGCTTCGTACTTCCGAAAGTTCATCCCTAAATTCTCACAGGTGATGAAACCCCTGTATGCGCTCATCTCAAATAACAGAAATATAACTTGGACAGATAGGCACGAGAAAATAAGACAACAGGCAGTTTCCGCCCTGACCGACGCGCCGGTGTTAATGATATTCGACCCCAATTACCCGATAGAACTACATACTGACGCTAGCTCGGAGAGTTACGGGGCGATTTTGACGCATCAAGTCGAAGGTAAAGGCAAAGCAATAGAGTATTACAGCAAAAGAACTACCCTCGCAGAATCTAGGTATAATTCCTACGAACTAGAGACGTTAGCAGTCGTAAACGCAGTCGAGCGTTTCCGTCACTATCTACATGGATGGGAATTTCTTGTCGTCACGGATTGCGACTCGTCGAAAGCGTCGAGTAATAAAGTACATTTAAATGACAGGGACCATCGGTGATGGGCCTACTTGCAGACTTTTGTTTTTTGACATTATGTATCTGGAAAGTAAACGGACAGCCCACGTAGATTTCTTCTCGCGAAACCCCGTAGATTTAGACCACCGTAAAATTGATAAAATTGCGGAGAAAGAAATCAATCTGGCCGAAATTCAAGGGTCCATTTGTAATAACCGAGATTTTGGAAGGTGATAGATATATTCTAAAAACGCTAGACGGCAAACGATCGTATAAAGACAGTCACGACAGATTAAGAAAAATGCCGGACAGTCGCGTTCCCGCTGAGTTGGACGTCGGTAGTGACGGCAATAACAGTGACCACGACGACATGAGTACCTCGATCTCGGAAGATCCTTAGCACAAAGACCGTAGCACCTTACGGAGTATGTTATGAAGCTCGGTAAAGGGGCAAGTGATGTATTCACGCACACCATGAGCTATAGAGTTATGAAGCTCGGTAAAGGGGCAAGTGATGTGCTCACGCGCACCATGAGCTATAGAGTTATGAAGCTCGATAAAGGGGCAAGTGATGTATTCACGCGCACCATGAGCTATAGAGTTATGAAGCTCGGTAAAGGGGCAAGTGATGTGTTCACGCGCACCATGAGCTATAGAGTTATGAAGCTCGGTAAAGGGGCAAGTGATGTGTTCACGCGCACCATGAGCTATAGAGTTATGAAGCTCGATAAAGGGGCAAGTGATGTGTTCACGCGCACCATGAGCTATAGAGTTATGAAGCTCGATAAAGGGGCAAGTGATGTGTTCACGCGCACCATGAGCTATAGAGTTATGAAGCTCGATAAAGGGGCAAGTGATGTGTTCACGCGCACCATGAGCTATAGAGTTATGAAGCTCGGTAAAGGGGCAAGTGATATGTTCACGCGCACCATGAGCTATAGTGTTATGAAGCTCGACTAAGGGGCAAGTGATGTGTTCACGCGCACCATGAGCTACAGTGTTACGAAGTTTGGTGCGGTCGTGCGATCTAGAAAAACGAGATCCATTGGGGTACGAAATCGAGACTGGTCCATTTCGCCGTTATGACCCGACTGATAACCCACAGGACGCAACTAGCACTTCCAATACTAATTACAACGATACTAATTCATGTTCTCTTCTATTCCTTTTGTTGTCAAACCTCCGAACAAAATTTTATTGTTACACTGGACCCTCAGCTTATTTAGACATTAAGTTAAATTGTAAACATTGTAAATTGTACCGAGACTAACGTTAAGAAAACTGAATATTGTAGCTACACCCGAGGACGTGTGATAGTCAGAATGGCCGTGTCGGAGATGAAAGAACGCCGGAGCTCCTCCTTGGATTCGCAGGAATACCGCAACTCTGTAACTTGGATTAAACAAATGCCGCTCCGATTGTTCGAGATTTATGATCATGAGCTTGGGCTCGAGGCGACAATCAGTCGCCGAACGTAGCCGCGGTCAAAGGGATGAACGTTTTATCTAACAAAGGCACAGAGTAACTCTATACCTCTCCTTAAAAGAAATAGTCGTAGCGACACGTGGCAGTAAATACTTCAATAGTTTCTATCCCACGGCCCGCCACACGCAGATTTTGTCCTGCGGGTAAGATGATCGCCGGGTGTCGGCATGCCTTTATGGCGTATGTTTAGCTAACGTGAGGACCCGCTATAGATCTTAAGATTTAGTCAAGCGAAGTCCGTCAAATAGACTTTGTTGCAACTACGGGAAGATAGGAGAAACCTATCCTCCACGAGCGTTGCCCCCCGTCAACAACCTCCCCTCAAGGGCGACCAGCATCTCTTTCAAAACGCCGATATGGAGATCGACCAATTAGCAATAGCGCTAATTTCCCTCACCTTTGGAACGAAAGCTTTCTTTGACGAATCCGAGGATCTCATGTCCTTAGACCCACCCATTATAGTTTTCCTCGACGGCATCGTCGAGACGGAGAGTTACTCTCCGGTACGATCTCGACGACGATTCAAGTAACTCTCGGATACGTAGTGATTGCCCCACGCATTAACATTGAGTACAACTTAGACGCTAAAGAAGAGTAGAGTTCGTCATCCCGTTGACCGTGGATTCGTTATTGAGCCTAGGATCATTGTCATTAGCTTCTCGAGTATCAATTTATCGCGATTATTTGTCCAATTCCAACATGGTCATGTTTGCACTAGTAAATATCTCCTCTATTGCATAGTGATCACGTCTAGTGTCAATAGGAATTCGTTTACGCCCTTAACCCTAACTCTAATCGTAACGCCAACCCGACATATATATGTCGGAGATGAAAGAACACCGGAGCCTCCCCTTTGGAGCGGTGGGAGGACCCCTTTAGCGCTGTAACCCAGATTTCATCATAGCCGCACTAAGAAACTGTTGTAATTCGATCCGACTGTACTTATTCGAAATTTATGATAGTGAGCTCGGGCTCGAGGTGACAACCGGTCGCCGAACGTAGTCGCGGTCAAGGGATGAACGTTTTGTCTAACAAAGGCATGAAGTAACTCTATACCTCTCCTTAAAAGAAATAGTCGCAGCGACACGCAGCAGTAAATATTTCAATGGTTTCTGTCCCGTGGCTCGCCACATGCACATTCTATCCTCCGGGTAAGATGATCTCCAGATGTCAACATACCTCCGCAGTATATGTTTAGCTAACGCGAGGACCCGCAATAAATCTTAAGATTTAGTCAAGCAAAGTCCTTCATATAGACAAGCAGTCTTTGTTGCAACTACGGGAAGATAGGAGAAACCTATCTTCCACGAACGATGCCCCCCGTCAACAACCTCCTCTCAAGGAGGATATGGAGATTGACCAATTAGCAACAGCGCTAATTTCCCTCACCTTTGGAACGAAAGCTTTCTTTGACGAATCCGAGGATCTCATATCCTTAGACCCACCCAATATAGTTTTCCTCGACGACATCGTCGAGACGGAGAGTCATTCTTTCGTGTGATCTCATTGACGAGTGACAGTACTATCTTATAACCAGTGAATACCTCACGTCTAGTTAACAAAGAGTTAGACTTGAACTGTGCGATAACATACGTTTATCATCCCGTGACCGCGGATTCGTTTGAACCTAAGGTCATTATCACTAGTGCTACGAGTGCTTAATCTTGTTAATAAGCCTGTGCTAATAAACTCTTCGTTGTATCACGACAATGGCTAATTCTAATGAAAATTCATTAAACGCCCATCTCCTTAATCCTGACTTCAATCCGACATCAGAAGTGGGATTCGGAACGGTTATGACGGTGAACGGAATGAGGGCCATTTTGCGTGGCCTAGTGGAGGAGCTGAATTTGAAGCCGAGTGCGGAACCTACCAAAACTGTGCTACCGGACTTTAACCCCGACATCCCGGGCGCCGATCCAGTCGCATGGTGTACCACTGCTGGTCTGATTATGAAGGACCACCCCCTACAAGACCGTTCGCTAGCCACCGCTTTGAGCAGTGCTCTGAAGGGTTCCGCAGCAAATTGGTTTTCGCAGGGAGTGTTCGACGAAGGCCTCACTTGGCCAGCGTTTACGGAACTTTTTACGACGCGTTTTGGTGGTAAGGATACAGCAACCTCGACACTAATGAAGATACTTAACGAACAACCACAGAAGGGCGAAAACACGGCGGCTTTCGCCGCTCGCGTCCGTTCCCTCATAGAGATGAAGTGGCAACATATAACCTTGCCGGAATTATTCAATGCTATCGCCTTTTATCGAGTGAAGTCAGTCGACCGGCGTATCGAACGAGTGGCACTCGAGAAGGATATCAAGACCAAGGACCAATTTTTAAACGAAATAAGAGTCTTCGCTCACGAGAAGAGGCCGGCGACAAGCAATACACCATCTAGCCCCGAAACCAAACGACACAAGCTGTCCGACCCCCGGAACAAGTGCCTCTACTGCGGTGCCTTTGGGCATGAAGTGGCGGAGTGCCGCAAGAAGGTGCGGACCGAGAAACGGAAGATACGACGTCCAGAAGGAGGCCGACAAGCTACATCGTCCAAGCCGGTTTGCTTCAAGTGTCAAGCGGAAGGACACATCGCCTCTGGTTGCCCGCTGCGGAAAGAGAGAGGAGACAGCAACGGCCAGGAACGTCGAGTCGAATTCTGCGTGGTGGAGGCCCCAACCGGTAAATTAAGCCTCCAGGGTGAGTCGTTCCCATTTTGTTTCGATTCTGGGGCCGAATGCTCGTTGATTAAGGAGTCCGTTGCCCCGAAATTTCCCGGCATACGAACGGCCGACGTAGTAGTAATGCGAGGGATAGGGAATACATGCGTTAAGAGTACGTCGCAGATTTTGTCCACCGTATGCATCAACGGTTTTGCGCTCGAGATAACTTTTCACGTCCTCCCCGATAGCCACTTAAAATACGATATCATGATTGGTCGCGAAATTTTGAGCCAAGGCTTCGATGTACATATTACGCGCGACAGTCTCAACATTTGCAAAACGAAAATAGTTAACGCCTGTAATAGGACCGTCGAAAACGAGATCGATCTCGGTGAAGTAGACACCGAGGTACTTGGTAACGATAAGGGCCGGTTAATTTCCATTCTCGAAAGGTTTAAAAACTCATTCATCACGGGTTTCCCACGTACTCGTGTAACTACGGGCCAGCTAGAGATACGACTAATCGACCCTAACGTCACCGTCCAAAGAAGTCCTTACAGACTTAGCGAGGAAGAGCGGAAAACCGTGCGGGAGAGAATTAGCGAACTAATTAAAGCAAACATTATAAGACCTAGTAAGTCACCGTTCGCAAGTCCTATGTTGCTCGTGAAGAAGAAGGACGGCTCGGATAGACTGTGCGTAGACTTCCGAGCGCTAAATAAAAATACGGTTGCGGATCGGTATCCCCTACCCCTTATCGCTGACCAAATTGCGAGATTGCAGAACGCGAAATACTTCATTAGCCTGGATATGGCCAGCGGGTTCCACCAAATCCCCATACATCCCAATTCAACGGAGTATACCGCGTTCGTTACACCCGACGGACAATATGAGTATGTAACGATGCCGTTCGGATTGAAAAATGCACCGTCCGTTTTTCAGAGGGCCATCTTTAACGCCTTAGGCGACCTTGCGTATTCTTACGTCGTCGTTTATTTAGATGACGTCTTAGTTATTGCCGACTCGATAGATCAAGCTCTAGAAAGGTTGAACACCGTACTAGATACTCTTGTGAAAGCCGGATTTTCGTTCAACTTCGCGAAATGCTCTTTTCTGAAAACAACGGTACTTTACTTGGGATATATAATCCATAACGGAGAAGTTCGCCCCAACCCGGGTAAAATACACGCCTTAAGTTCCTTACCCGCGCCAACGACCGTCACTCAGCTCAGACAATTCATTGGGTTAGCTTCGTATTTCCGTAGGTTCGTCCCTAAATTCTCGCAGATGATGAAACCCCTGTATGCGCTCACCTCAGGTAGCAAAAACATAACATGGTCAGATAGGCACGAGAAAATCAGACAACAGGTAGTTTCCGTCCTGACCGACGCGCCGGTACTAATGATATTCGACCCTAATTACCCAATTGAGCTACATACCGACGCCAGCTCGGAGGGCTACGGAGCGATCTTGATGCATAAAGTCGAAGGTAAAAATAGAGTAATCGAGTACTACAGCAAAAGAACTACCCCCGCGGAATCTAGATATCATTCCTACGAACTAGAAACGTTAGCAGTCGTAAACGCCATCAAGCATTTCCGTCACTACCTACATGGACGAGAATTTCTTGTTGTTACGGATTGCAATTCGCTGAAAGCGTCAAGTAACAAAGCGCATTTGAACGACAGAGTCCACAGGTGGTGGGCTTACTTGCAGACTTTCACCTTCGACATTATGTACCGAGAAGGGAAGAGGATGTCCCACGTAGATTTCTTCTCGCGAAATCCCGTAGACTTAGGCCACCGTAAAATTGACAAAATTGTGGAGAAAGAAATTAACTTGGCCGAAATATCGGAAGACTGGCTACTGGCCGAACAGCGTCGCGACCCGCAAATTATAGAAACTACCCGCAAACTACGAAACGACGAGCTCGCGGAAGATATCGCGAATACCTATGAGTTGCGCTCAGGTATCCTCTATCGCAAAGTGCAGCGGAGGGGTAGAACCCTCTGCTTGCCCATTGTCCCGAGAGGCTTTAGATGGTCCGTTATCAACCATGTGCATCAGTCGATTATGCACTTGGGTTGGGATAAGACGCTCGAGAAGCTGTACGAGTATTACTGGTTCGAAGGAATGGCGAAGTACGTTCGCAAATTCGTAGAGAACTGTCATGCCTGTAGAGTTTCGAAGGCAAGCTCGGGTAAGATCCAGGCCGAGCTACATCCTATACCTAAGACCAGCATACCTTGGCATACGGTCCACATGGACATAACGGGCAAGCTAAGCGGTAAAAAGGATTCCAAGGAGTATGTCATTGTTTTGGTCGATGCTTTCACGAAGTTTGTACACTTACATCATACCCGTAAGATAGACTCCTTTAACACCATCGAAGCTCTCAAGTCCGCTATATTTTTATTCGGCAGTCCCTGCCGGATAATAGCAGATCAGGGTAGATGTTTTACGGGCAAGGAATTTCAGGAGTTCTGTGAAAACAAACAAATTAAAGTCCACTTGATAGCGACCGGTGCTAGTAGAGCCAACGGGCAGGTAGAGCGTGTTATGAGTACGTTGAAAAATATGTTCACGGTAGTAGAGACGACCGGTCGATCATGGCAAGACGCGATTGGGGAGATACAATTGGCCCTGAATTGCACCACCAACCGCGTGACTAAAGCGAGCCCACTGGAACTACTAATCGGTAGGACAGCAAGACCGTACGACTTGTTACTACCTGATAGCGTTGAAGAAAGAGAAATAGATATCTCCGATGTAAGACAACAGGCGACAAAAAATATAGCAAGTAGCGCCAAACACGACAAAGAAAGATTCGATAACACCAAAGCTAAAATGGTTAGGTTTAATGTCGGTGATTTCGTATTGCGCAAAATCGAGGAAAGAAACCAAAACAAGCTAGAGCCAAAATTCAAGGGTCCATTCGTAATAGCAGAGATTTTGGAAGGGGATAGATATACTTTAAAGACATTAGATGGCAAACGATCGTATAAATACAGTCATGACAGATTAAGAAAAATGCCGAATAGTTGCGTTCCTGCTGAGTTGGACGTCTGTAGTGATGACAATGGCAGTGACAATGACGATATGACTACACCGATCTCAGAGGATCATTAACACTATGACTATGACATGTAACATAGTGTTTCCACACACAAGCCTAGTGTTACCATACACTAGCACACAAGCCTAGTGTTACCATACACTAGCACACAAGCCTAGTGTTACCATACACTAGCACACCAGCCTAGTGCGACCACACACTAGCATTCGATATTTCCACACAAGCCTAGTGCGACCACACACTAGCATTCGATATTTCCACATAAGCCTAGTGTGACCACACACTAGCATTCAGTGTCTCCATACACGCCTATTACATCAATGCACTCGTGTTCAGTGTCTCCATACACTGCACTCGCATTCAGTGTCTTCATACACACCTATTACGTCAATGCACCCGCACTCAGTGTCTCCACACACGCCCAGTGCGGTAATATGATCCAACAAACTGAGACTCGTCCGTGTACGAAATCGAAAATGATCTGTCATGTCATTACGGTCTGACTGGTAACTCACAAAATGCAACTGGCGCTTTGAATACCAATCATAATGCTACTGACTTTTGTGTTTTTTTTCTTCCCTACTTTATCATTGAACGTCCGATCGAAATTTCTGTTGTTAACCTGGGCCCTTGACCTATTTGGACAGTTAGTTAAGCCATAAAGAAACTAGTACAATATAATTTAGCTAAACTATAAAGGAACAAAATACTAGTTATATCAAGTTTAACATTAGGAAAACTCAATATTTTAGATCCACCCGAGGACGTGTGATAGTCAGAATGGCCGTGTCGGAGATGAAAGAACACCGGAGCCTCCCCTTTGGAGCGGTGGGAGGACCCCTTTAGCGCTGTAACCCAGATTTCATCATAGCCGCACTAAGAAACTGTTGTAATTCGATCCGACTGTACTTATTCGAAATTTATGATAGTGAGCTCGGGCTCGAGGTGACAACCGGTCGCCGAACGTAGTCGCGGTCAAGGGATGAACGTTTTGTCTAACAAAGGCATGAAGTAACTCTATACCTCTCCTTAAAAGAAATAGTCGCAGCGACACGCAGCAGTAAATATTTCAATGGTTTCTGTCCCGTGGCTCGCCACATGCACATTCTATCCTCCGGGTAAGATGATCTCCAGATGTCAACATACCTCCGCAGTATATGTTTAGCTAACGCGAGGACCCGCAATAAATCTTAAGATTTAGTCAAGCAAAGTCCTTCATATAGACAAGCAGTCTTTGTTGCAACTACGGGAAGATAGGAGAAACCTATCTTCCACGAACGATGCCCCCCGTCAACAACCTCCTCTCAAGGAGGATATGGAGATTGACCAATTAGCAACAGCGCTAATTTCCCTCACCTTTGGAACGAAAGCTTTCTTTGACGAATCCGAGGATCTCATATCCTTAGACCCACCCAATATAGTTTTCCTCGACGACATCGTCGAGACGGAGAGTCATTCTTTCGTGTGATCTCATTGACGAGTGACAGTACTATCTTATAACCAGTGAATACCTCACGTCTAGTTAACAAAGAGTTAGACTTGAACTGTGCGATAACATACGTTTATCATCCCGTGACCGCGGATTCGTTTGAACCTAAGGTCATTATCACTAGTGCTACGAGTGCTTAATCTTGTTAATAAGCCTGTGCTAATAAACTCTTCGTTGTATCACGACAATGGCTAATTCTAATGAAAATTCATTAAACGCCCATCTCCTTAATCCTGACTTCAATCCGACATATATATATATATATGTCGGAGATGAAAGAATACTGGATCCTTCCCTTCGGAACTTTGGGAAGACCCCTAGTATTGTAATTTAGATTTCACCATAGCCGAATTAAGAAACTGTTGTCATTCGATTCGACTGTATTTATTTGAGATTTATGATAGTGAGCTCGGGCTCGAGGCGACAACCAGTCGCCGAACGTAGTCGCGGTCAAGGGATGAACGTTTTGTCTAACAAAGGCATGAAGTAACCCTATAGCTCTCCTTAAAAGAAATACTTAGGACGGGCCACGACGGTAAGCATTTCAACGATTTCTGTCCCGTGGCTCGCCACACGCAGACTCTATTCTTTGAGTAAGATGATTACCAGATGTCGACGCGTCTCCACAGTACATGTTCAGCTAGCCCGAGGACCCGCTATAAATCTTAAGATCTGTTTAACTAAAGTCCTTCAAACCGATAAACAGTCCTCGTCCCAACTACGAGAAAATAGGAGAAATCTATTTTTCTCACGAACGACGCTTCCTCTTCTCGAACTTTCTCTTAAGGGCGGCTAGCACCCTTCCCTAACCACCAACATGGAAATTGACCAATTAACAGTAACGCCAATTTCCCTCACTTTCCGAATGAAGGCTTTTCTCCACGAATCCGATGATTTCGTGCCCTTAGGCACACCCGTCATAGTTTTCCTCGACAGCGTTACCGTGATGGAGAACCTCTCTCCGGTACGATCTAAAAGACGATTCAAGTAACTCTCAGATACGTAGTGATTGCCTCGTGCATTAACATTGATTACAACCTAGACGCTGAAGAAAAGTAGAGTTCGTCATCCCCTTGACCACGGATTCGTTAGTGAGCCTAGGATCATTGTCATTAGCTTCTCGAGTATCTAATTATCGCGATTACTTGTCCAATTCCATCATAGTCATATTTGCACTAGTAAATATCTCCTCTATTGCATAATGATCACGTCTAGCGCCAATAGGGATTCGTTTCACGCCCTCAACCCTAACTCAAATCTTAACGCCAACCCGACATATATATATAATATAGTCACCTTTTGCAATAGGTACTGCAGCATGAATAATCAGCCCTCCAGTATCAGTGAAACTTTTCGAGCAATTTGCTTTACAGTTATGCTCAAGTAATGATGTCAGTTCGTAAACTGCTACGTATGGTGGATCAGTAAGCGGAACTTCATGTCCATTAACCTGCAATTTAAGTGTTTGTCATTCATATTTTGTCAGATTTATTTTTAAACCCATAGAATGTATGATATGTTTATATTTGATCAAGATAATTAAAAGAGTGCTGATTGAAAATAATATATAGTTGGATCCCGTATGACACGATGCTTCTCTAACGTGGACTAAAAATTACGCCAATGCTTCCATATAACGCGATTAAGAAGCTGCAGCAAATGACTCTTTTCTAATATAAAAATATGTAAGTCTTTGAATTAACTCGACGCGCAGTTTTGCATTAACTCTTGTGCTATAAAGAGTTGTTTACAGTTGGTATTGTGAACAGTTATTATTGTGAGTCGCATATTATTTTGTCATATTAAGAAAAGACTACATATTTATTTAATTATATTTTTTTGCACTCTTGAATTCGTAACGGAACGTATATCTCGCGTTATAGGAAGTGCTATTGTACTACATTGTAACCGTATCAATTATATACACAGATCCATTGATTAATATCTGAAACAGGTCTTTACGTCTCAGAGCTCAAGCTTTCAAGCATTAACTCAAGGATCTGTCAGGTTAAACACGATGCGTAAACGAGAAGTCAAGATACATTTTGTACTTTTGCTGCGTATTCGCCTCAAACCGAGGAGTAATGGGCACAAACGCGGCCGTCACACTGAGACGCGATCTAATGCGGTGCAAATATCCATCGAGTACAGCGTACTAATCAAAGTCATTGACTCAGTCTCGTCAAAGAAACAGGAAGTACTAACGATAAGAAGTGTTTACGTAAAGCGATTAGTTCATAGTGCCGTATATTCGATTTCCCAGTGAGAGCGTGTCTATGATAGGAAACTTGCCGTTGGCAAGTCTATATCACAAATGGCGCAAAAAAGAGCAGCAATTTGCAGCTGAATATTATTGAAGCTAACGAAAAAATTTCCATCATTAAACCGCAAGTGAACAATAGTTTAATAGATCTTATAGAAGTTGGTACCCCTCCAGTTAAAGGTGTTGAGGTTATCTGTTAGAGGAACGCGTGGATGGATGTGTAACAGAAATATATTTGAGTATAAATGTAAGTGTAAATGTAAGAATAAGTGTAAGTATAAGTACAAGTATAAGTACAGAATATGCTAATCCAGATCCACACGCTGGCAGTGTTACATTACAACAGAGCACCGAAGACATGGGCCTATGGGTATTTGTGTAGTATCGTGGGCAAAAGGCCTAAGATATCGGTCGAACCATAAACAATATCGCGAGAGCCGCGGTATCGTCGGCTCTATCGTCGTCGGTCTTTTCAAGTGAATAGTTTCGTGGAAAAGGCCCTGATAACCGTGGCCACGGGCGTTTGCGGAACACGTGCGCGATAGGGCGGGAAAAGACAAAGGGATGCTAAAGTTAGTTGAGAAGTGTTAGTTGAGAAGCCGGAGAGAGCGAATGCAAAAGCCGGACAATGGGAGTTGAGAAGCGAGAGTGAGCGAGTGCAGAAGCGGGAGAGTGTGAATCGGGAAGTTGAGAGCCGAGTATGAGAATAAGACGTATGACAGCATTGTAATCAGTTCGTTATTTTGAATATTATTTGTTAAACCAAAACATCATTACTTATCCTTCCTTTAAAGACTCTATTAAGATACTACAATTGTATAATTACGAAAGTGGCCTGTCTATATCCCGCTGCATCGTCTGTACAAGGCACGTTCCAAAAAAGGTTATGAGTCTGAGAGACCTTTCAAATTGATTTGTATTAGATAATTCTTAATGGCTTCGAAGATCAGGAAAACTAAACAATAAAGCAGATGTAGAGTTTTCTTAGAAGTGAGAATTATTTCAACAAGAAGCAACAATATCTATTCATCAAAGAAACGGAAAATCATTCCACCTGATAATTTGATTAAAACAGTCACGGAACATAATAAGTGATTGAATAATATGCCGGATAGTAATCCGTTTAGCGTACTGGCGGAGCTGGATAACGAATCTATAGGAAGCAACACAACTGCCATCGAAAAGCAGCTACCAAAACCTTCACCAATATAAATCGAAGCTCAAGTCAAAGAACCACTCATAGAACTAATGGAAAAAATAGCCAATGATGACTGTACTCTCAAACAAATGAGAGATAATCAGGTCAAAGTCCAAGTTAATACTCCTGAAATTTATAGAGAACTTACTCTCGTATTAAAAGATAAAATGCAAACTTCTACACTTACCAACTAAAGAAGAATAGAAGCTGTAAGATAGTACATAGATGAATGCATCCTACAACCAACACTATAGTTCAATAATTGACGAACTGAAGGAACTAAATCACCAGGAAAATTAACAACATAATTAAACACGCCGACGTGAACGTGTTAATAATAATGAAAACCATTAAATAAAATTTTCTCAGTACCATACAGAAACTGACGAATACTATCTGAATTTTATTCTATTACGATATACTTGGCAACGAACAAGCTGATGTCATTGTTAAAGAAGTTGCAAACTGATTAAAATATGTTCTAATTAACCAAAACACGGAAACATTATTATCAACCATGTAAAAACAACGATAAAATCTGAAATAAAACTAACGAATCAGTATACGCAATATACCTATGTTTTATAACAACCATCCATTGACGACTAACAAGGTGTTGATACAAATGCGGAAAACTTAGACAATATGAACAAAGATAGGCACAAAACCAGATACCCCGCTCACGTTCAGAAATCATATAAAAAGTACAAATTGGTTGAAGATACTAAATTACATTATAAAACTTAATTTCGGCACTATGACAACGAAACCAAGTTATTGTGAAAAAACTACTCAACGTGGTAATTTAAATCTGTTTTCAATTGTGTGTTAATTTATAGTCAGCGAATTATAGTTTTAATATTATTGTAATAAATAATTTTTTACTATAATATAGTCTAATAAGCTAATATTTTAACAATATTTAAATAAAAAAATAAATTATAATATAAATTAATAAACTAATTTTTCCTACCTTTTCAGTACTTCTCGTTTGTTACTTCGAGCTTGCGTTAGTATATGTGAACATTATATGAACGTATACCCTATAGCAGTTATTTAATGTGAGATATACGCAGTGTACATTATGTTCATTATCTTCCTTTATTAAAATTGTTTAGTAATAAGCAACAATAGACAATGTAGACGACAATAAATAATAACTCAAAAAATGTTTGATACTGTTGTCTATGCAGTATAGTGATACTACATGATAGAGCTTAGAAATTAAAATTGTGCGCTGTCCAAATCCGCAAAAGCCGATAATTGCATTAAACGGCTTTTGTCGTTGTAAACACACACGCAGTCGACGTAAAAAGTATTCGTACAATAACTGATTTCAACAAAAATTTTGTAGAACATCGTTTATTAATAAAATTTTAACAAATAAAAGTTATATACGCATTTTTACAAGTCTGTAGAATAATTTTCATGAAATAAAGCGGGGATATCTATGTTCTCCGTGAAAATATTAACAAATATCTAAAAAATGGCAAAAATATATGCGTAATAAATATTCGTACAGTTATAGTTTAAGGGAAAAAATTATCAAGACAAGTACAATAATTTTAGTATTTAGCAGATTCCTTTTGATTTTATTATGACTTGAAGCCGTTGTCACGTAAAATAAAAAAAGGGGTAGCTCGAACGAAAAGAAAAAAAAAAATAAGGTAACAAAAAAACAAAAGAATTTATTTCTTGTACTCTGAGTTTACACTGACTGCGATTTGGTTCTGAGCTCCAGCCGTGACTTTCCAAGACTGAAGCTCTTACAATTTGACTTTCTGTGGGATCTGTTTCTTCTTTGTTTGTCATCCCTCAATATCCCCACTACTCTGTAGGCATACGTGAGGCAAGTACTACTGTAGGCATACGTGACCGTTGCCACGCTTCTAGAACATTCGGTGGAAGGACCTTTGGGATATAGATGACTCATTAGGCACTTCGGCGATATACATTGTCGCCAAGGTCGCCACATCTTTATCTCCATCATCGGTCCATCGGATTTGAAGTATGTCGGTCGTGACAGTGACACCGTTGTGGCATTTGTCGTTGAATTTGTCAGATTGACAAAAATCCTACTTACAATATTTTTCCATTTTTGTAAAGGTGTCCTCATAGAATCATTTCCAGACGAAATATGGTGACTCTGTATTTTGCGTTTTAGGTGGTCCCATATATTTTCAATAATGTTTATATCTAGGAATTGTGGAGATATTTTAAGTGTTCCCGAATATTGTTCGTTTTTCAAACCTATTTGTTCTGCCGCGCAACACATCTGCACGCCATCCCGCGCGGCTTGCCAACCAACGGTCTACGTGTCGTCCTTCGAACACTCCATAGGCCCAAGGACCCACCATAAAGTTGCAATTCTAGCTGCATTGTTCGCACACATGGTCTAAGCACATCTGTTTGCCAAAAAGACTTTCTAATTCTAGAAGTGTTTTCAGCTGGTTTTTTAGAAAGGTCCTTGGGTTTATCACGTGCTCTTAAGCATTACGGAGAAAGCGAACAGCTAGCCAATAAAACAATCAGGTTTTCCCATGAACAAGGTCATCTATCAACCACGATGGTAGGAGACCTTCTCCCCATCCCTTCAAGCATCCGCGTAGGGCAAAACCAATCGACATCGCGGATTGTTACCCTCACATTCTTAACGAAAAGTATAAACAACGAATCCGCGTTCGTCATGCAAAAGGGCACACCCACATTGAACTTTCTTCCGTCTCAACGCTAGAGCGCCCAGTTAGTCAAAGATCTAACGCCGAACTTCTAACATTAAGTCTCATACCGTGCTAAGTTATTAAGTGTTTATATCTATTCAATCGTGTATACTAAGTGTTGGAAATATAAATTTTAACTCTGTGAGCCACAGTGTTATCATACCTGAATCACCCCTATTATCTTAATCGAAATACGGGGATCGAACTATTCGTGGTGTCGATCATTCTAATCGTAACGGGAATTTACGACTCCCGTTGGCGCGTATTCTAACGACCGCGTCTCCCCGCGATAGCTCGAAAATACACTATTTTCTCTGCACTTTGATGCAGATTGTCTTTTATGCTATGAAGCGCTAACTGTAGAAATATTTATCACGCGTAGATATTTTTCTAGATATTTATTAATAGTTGAAAAATAGAGATAGAAAATTATTTTGTGAGAAAACTTATTTTCTGAAAATTAGTTTGAAGGCTTCTAGGAATACATATATAATTTCTATTTGTTAAAATTTAGTTATTAAGCGTTCTACGAAATGTATTACAAACGTGTACTAAATGTTCTACTATAATTTTGTTATAGTTAAGTTCTGTACAAATACTTTTTGTATTGACTGTATCTGGGAATATTATACGTTACGGAAACATACTTTTCGAGAATATTTATTGAATATGTGACATTTCTATTCGTCTTAATATTTATATCGCAGATTTAAAATATTGATTGAATTTCTACCTGCAAGATACCGACGATTTTTGTCATTTCCTCCTCCAATATATCATCTGTTTTGAAAAATCTTTTAATAAAGCGAACAGTGTTTGACAGTTCATGGGAATTTATTCGATCGTAATGACTTTCGAGCGATAGTAACTTCTTATAAGATTCCAAATTAACATCCTTCGATGCTAACGCTCTTATGACAGTTATACATTGATAACTTGGATGTGGGTGGCCAAATTCAGTTATAGATACCTGAAACATTACATTATTATATCAGTATACAATGTTAACAAATCTCTTTCATACGTCTACCGATAAAAATGTATAAGAATAGCTTTAGAGTTTCTTCTGACATAAGAAATAGCAATAATCGAACAAGAAGCATCACCCGAGAATGACACGCCGATTTTGATGAAACTTTGCGTATTTATTATGCAATCAAAAATATCTCACACAAATTTTTTATCGACGATCGATTTACCCGTAGAGACAGGAAACAGCTCTTAAAGTTGTTCACTAAAAACATATTTTCTGGAATGTCTCTAAAATTATGAATCTTGTGCTTTTGGACGAGTATGGTTAAACCTTTTCATTCAAAAGGCAACTCTCAGTCACCACCAATATTGGTTCGTAAGTTGGTTCCTTAGCTCTTTTTGTTCTTTGTCGGGAAGTGTAAAGTGTTAGACTTTTAAATGGAGATAAAATATTTAATCCCAACTCCGAAACTATGATACTGTCAACGTCTCCAACGTTAGTTCGGATTTGACGATCATGGCAAAAGTATTATAGTTTAGAAACCCCAAAAAAGTGGTTTTCGGAAGTGAAATTAGTTCAAACGAAGATGTTTGATTTTGAACTGTTGAAAAATGAGATCAACTATATTAAAGAAGAATTTCGTATATTCTAGAATATTACGAAATCATATTTTCAAAGATGTAAATATAGATAAATTATTAGAGTATAATGTTTTTGTAAGTTGATTTGTATATAAAATCATTTTACGCTAGCTGTAAGACACGCGTCTTGTATACGCTGAATCATCCGAAGTTGCTGCTACGTCCGACCGAAAAAACCCTCAAGTGCGAAGGGTTAAATCAACTTCTTCGGTACGATGCGCTACTATAGTGGTTTTTGCGAATGTCATCTTATATTATCTTATATTATATTATATTATATTATATATATTATGAGATTACATCTTATATTATATTACATATTATATGTCATCTTATATATTATCACTCTACTGACTCATTCGCTCACCGTTTGAACTAAATGATCTATTTCATTTGTCTTGCTTCATACGCTTTTGCCTTCACAACGTTTTATAACAGTGTTAACAATATACAGACAGAATATATAATCTTTGTTTTTGGTACGCCAGTGTCAGGTATGAATTGTTGTTTTTCATTAAAATAAATATACCATTATTAGATGCTCTTTTTAACATGCCGATCCGTATTCTTATAATTTTTCAGAATCTTCAACCTTAAAATATCGCTTCAAAATAGAAAATTAAGAGCAATTTGAAAGACACTATCGCGTTATGAGTGTGAAAATTGTAACGTGGGTCTATGTGTCGTACCGTGCTTTAAAATATATCACACTCAATTGTATTATTATTTATGTAGTATATTAATGGGTCTTTAGAGGAAAGGACAAGTAATGATGTTTTGATTTAATAAAAAATATTCAAAACAACGAAATGATTACAATGCTGTCGTACGTCTTATTCTCATACTCGGCTTTCGACTTCCCGATTCACACTCTCCGGCTTCTGCACTCGCTCGCTCTCGCTTCTCAACTCACACTGCCTTTAGCATCTCTTTGTCTTTTCCCGCCCTATCGCGCACGTGTCCCGAAAACGCCCGTGGCCAGGGTCACGCAGGTCTTTTCCATGAAACTATTCACTTGAAAGGACCGACGACACCTTGATGTACCCGACGATGCCGCGGCTCTCGCGACATTGTTTACGGTTCGGCCGATATCTTAGGCCTTTTGCCCACGATACTACATATATTTTTTTTTTTTTTTATTATTTATTTATTAAAATTCACAATTTGTCCAATTTGGACATTTGGTGGAATTTTTTAACGGTTAAATTAGCATGTTGGTGGCTACCCCCAGCGGGGTACCATCCTCGTGTTTCTTAGGTTGTGTCCTTTATAAGGTCTGCTGGGTGCTTCCTTTTTAGTCTTCTGTCCATATTTGTGATTTTGTATGTTTCCGCAGCTAGCCGGTTTATGTGTGTTGCTATTCTTAATTTGTATTTCTCGGAGTATCTGTTGATTTCTTCCTTGACCGTTGGCATTCCCAGGTCCCTTCGTATATCTTCGTTTCTGACGTACCAAGGTCCGTTTACTATTGTCCTGAGGATTTTAGCCTGTATTACCTCTATTTTGTTTATATGGCTCATTGCTGCCGTCCCCCATAGTGGTATTCCGTACGTCCAGATTGGTTTTATGATCGTTTTATATATTTTTAACTTGTTTTCTGTGCTTAGTTTGGATTTTCGGCTTGTTAGCCAATGCATTTGTCTTCTTGTTTTCTGTATTTTTTCTACTATTGATTTGATGTGTAGTTTCCAGGTGAGTTTTTGATCTAAGTGGAGTCCTAGGTATTTGACATGCTTTGTTTGCGTTATATGCGTGCCGTTCAATAGGATGTTTGGTGGTATCTTTTTCCGTAGCGTGAATGTAATATGGTTGCATTTATTGGGGTTTGCTTTTATTTGTTTTTCTTGTAGCCAATTTTCTATTTTTGCGATGTGTTCTTGTAGTATTTTGACTGCCGTTTCTGGGTTAGTATGCCTGACTAGTATAGCTGTGTCGTCCGCGAATGTCAATACTGTGCTGTTGGTAGTTGTTGGTATGTTCGCCGTGTATAATGTGTATAGTATTGGGCCTAGGACGCTTCCTTGTGGTACCCCGGCCTTGATGTCTTTAACTTGAGAATGTGTGTCCTTGATTTTTATTACGAAGGTTCTGCAGCTTAGGTAGGATTTTATTAAGTGGTGTATTTGCTCCGGGAATTGTTTCCTAATTGTTTGTAGTAGACTTTCATGGTTAATTTTATCGAATGCTTTCTCTATGTCTATGAAGAGGGCTGTGCAGTATTCCTTGCTTTCTAGTGCTACTATTATTTCGTTTATAAGCCTGTGCATTTGCTCTATCGTGGAGTGTTTGTTTCTGAAACCAAATTGGTGATCCGGTATTAGTTTTTTTGTCTCTATTATTGGTTTTATGCGGTCGTATATTATCTTTTCCAGTATTTTGGAAAATACTGGAAGCAGTGATATTGGTCTGTAAGATGCAGTTTGGTGCGGGTCTTTGCCTGGATTATGTAACATTTTGATCTGTGCTAATTTCCATGGTTTGGGGAAGTATTGAATTCTTAGAATTGCGTTGAATATTACTGTTATTAGTCTTATTGCTTTTGGCGGAAGGTTTTTTAAGATTTTACCATTAATTAGGTCGATTCCTGGCGCTTTGTTGTTCTTTGTTTTATCAATTATGTTTCTAATTTCTTGTGCCGATGTTTTAGGTATGGTGTATTCCTTGTCGGCTGTGGTAGCAGTGGTTTGTGGATCCTCCTCCGTATGACTTTTGAGGTTGCTGTTGTTGGTAATGTGTGGTGTGAATGTGTTGTAGAGGTGGTTGGAGAATTCTTCAGCTTGTTCTTCGTTGCTTCTTGCCCATGTGTTATCTGCTTTTCTGATTGCCGGGACGGGTATTATTGGCTTCCTTATTTTTTTCGTGGCTTTCCATAGTGAATAGTTGGTGTTCTCGTGTGTGGAGAGTGTCTCTATGAACTTTGAGAATTCGTTATCGTTGTGCTCCTTTATTTTGTTTTTTATTTCCTTTGCAAGTTTGTTTAAGTGTTTTTTGTTTTCTCGGGTTCTGTATTTTTGCCATTTTGCTTTTGCTTTTCTTTTTTCTTTGATTTTGTCGAGTATTTCTTGCGGTATTGTTATTGTTTGTCTGCTGGTTGGTTCGGGAGTAGTGGTTGTCCTTGCTGCTTCCTGAATAGTTGCTGTCAATGTTGCTACTGCCTGTTCTATGTGTTCAGGAGTTTTTAACGGGATGTTGCAGTTTATTTTGCTTTCTATTATTTCTTTGAAAGTTTGCCAATTGGTGGTTTTATTGCATAGTGTTTCTGGTTTGCTATAGTGAATTGGTTTGTTTCTGTATTCAATTATTATGGGTGTATGATCGGAGCTGAGCTCGAGGTTGGGTGTTATTTTTAGTTTATTTGTGTTTAGTCCCCTTGTAACTGCAAAGTCCAGAAGATCTGGTTTTTTGTTCAGGTCAGTCGGCCAATGTGTCGGTGTTCCTGTGGATAATATATTGAGGTTATTATTTCTAATGTATTTTTCCAGTGTTCTACCTCGAGGTGTAATGTTTCTTGATCCCCAGAGCGTGTGCTTTGAGTTGTAGTCTCCCGCTGCGATGTACTTGTCCCCTAGGTCCTGGAAGTATTCTTCCCACATTTGTGTTGTTATTTTGTGTCGCGGAGGCACGTATACTGCTGACAACTGGAAGTGGTTGCTGCTAGTTTGAACTGTAACAGTGGTTGCTTGTAAATATTCTTTGTTAACTTGGCTGTGAAGATGATGTTTGATATCGTTTCTGACTATTACTGCTGTCCCTCCGTGAGCTTTTCCCGAGGGGTGTTTGGTATCATATATGGTGTAGTATGGTATTTTCAAATAGCTTTTTGTAGTGAAGTGTGTTTCTGAGACAAGTAATATGTCTATATTATTATTGTATATGAATGTTTTAGTTTCGAGGGCCCGTTGTTGTAGGCCGTTTGAGTTCCAGGCTGCTATTTTTAGAGTGTCCGTTTTTATTTTTTGCTTAGCACGTTTGTAATTAATTGTAGCATGACTGTGATTTGTTGGGTTTGCTGTTTGAGTACTGCATTTTGTTCGCTTATCATTCTGGTTAGCATTTCGGTGTTCTTTATGGATTGTTTGAGCAGTTCTTTGATTTCTGTAGTGTCGTTGTTACTATTGCTGTGGTATTGGTTATGTGTGTGTGTTGGTTGGCTGGTTACTTGAGCATAGCTTAGACCACCAATGGTGTTGGTGCTGATAGGTTTGGTGTTTATTGCTTGCTCTGTATTTGGTAATGTTTCAGGTTTTGTGCTGTCATGATGGGCTTGTGTGTTAGTGCTTGTCCTGCTTCGTAGGGGCGGGAACAGTTTTCGTTGTAGTTGTTTTCTTACTTCACAGCCTTTATAGCTGGCTGGGTGGTTACCGTTACAGTTGAAGCATTTAACTTTTTCTATTTTTCCTGAATATGGGCAGTGTGCAGTTAAGTGATTTTTTGCGCACTTGACGCAGGCTGGGCTTCTGTTGCAGTAGTTTTTAGTGTGTCCGTATTGTTGACACCGCATGCATTGAGGTATATCTTTTTTGTGTCGTGGTGGTTCGACTGTTACTATTGTGTTTAGTATTTGTTTGATATCATATATTTCCTTGTTATTGATTCTGGGTTCAAGTTCTATTAAGAATAGTGGTAGGGGTTGCTTAGTGTCGAATCTTGTTATATTGTTTATTGTTCTAGTTTGATGTCCAATTTTAGCTAGCTCATCGCTTAGTTTATGTACGTTGGTTTTAGGATGCAATCCTCTTATGACAATTTTATAGCTCCTTTCAGTTTTAAGCTGATAAGTGTGGTAGATGGCATTTTTTTCCTTTAATGCTTTTATAACTTTCCTAAATGATTCTGGTGTGTTTGTTTGAATTTTTACTTGATCCAATTTTGTTTGCTTTATTGTGTAATTGTTTTTCTCTTCTAGATTATTTAGTAAATCAATGAGCGGGTCTATTATTTGGGCCTCGACAAAGATTGGTGGTGGTTTTGTAATATGGTTTGTTTGGGTAATGGTTTTACTTACGGGGTCAGAGTCTATTTCTTCAGTTAGTGAGTTGAAGGAGTTACTTAGTGGTAATTCTTGCAGCCATCGCTGCTTTTCTGTGACTGGGTTTCCTATGGCACTTGTGTCTGTGGTTGTTTTACGTTTTTTGCTAGCCTTCACTGGCTTCCAGCTTTCATCCTGGTAGTATCCTTCATGTTCTGAATTGCTATCTTCCTGTCCCCGATGCTCTTTTGTTTCTTCTGTCTCCATGTTGGTTTGTTTGGTTTTTATATAATATGTTTCTCCTTTTGTTGCTATGTTTATAGTTGGTATCTGCATTGTTATTTTATTTCCTCCTCACTATCACTTTGCAGCACTATTACTTTGGAGCACTTTTTCACTATTCACTTATACCTGGAGAGGACGACCGTCTAGACACGTCCGTCCTCCTCGGCTGTCCGAGCAGGAGTACTACTACATTTATTAAAGTAAATTATTAAAGTTACAGTATATGCATCATATCTTTAAGAAAAATTATAATTTAGTTATCAAACACTTCGTTCCAATGTGCTTGCATAGGGAGCAGCATTATCCGTCACACATTGCAGTGCAATATCGTCCATTTATGTAAGATTAAGACAGTATAAAATAAATTAATTGTAAGCTAGAAAATATTCTTTTAAAAACAGGAGTAACATTCGCATCTTAAAAAACAATAAAATGCATTCTTTTAACGATTAATTCTGCAACATTCCCGATTCTGGATTATTCCAAAATGCTCTGCACAAGTAACGACCCCTTCTATACTTATTTGAATTGTATATTAAAAATCATTATTGTTTTTTTAATATTTTTTGTTAATACTTATTGATTTTCATGTAAACGCATTGATCAGAATTTTGATTTTACTAAGATTTTAGTTTGATTTTATATTACAATTAGATGAATTTAAATTCAAGTTGGATTAGATTTGTTACTGCAGACAATTGTTACGCTTGGATTGAAAACTTAAAAAAAGTTAACCAGTAGAAATGCGATATATAGAATGTTTCACTTAAAGCAGGCCATCTAAATATTTTCTCTGTCTATGCATAATACGAGACATATTCCTTACGTAATTTAAGTGATTTCAAGTGGTGATTTAGATGGATGAACATTTTTTAAATAAATATTCTTTCATATGTTCTTTTCCAGGTAACCCATGTTTTTCTACGTATACATAAATAATTTTTGTTGTTGTATGTTATAGCTAACGTTACTGTATATTCATTCACGTACAATAGTACGATTTTCAAACGATCTCGGATTCTAATATTTTTTAATTAATGGAATTTACTTCCTGCGAGATTACAGGTTTCAGCGATAACAAGAGGTCGATCGTCAATTTGAAATTGTACAGGAACAAATGTACTATTTCTGTCTAGATATTCAAGGATTTGGTAACTGTTAGATATCTCAGTGTATCGACAAACGATCCGCGATGCATTATTCAAAGTAGGAGGAAGCTACTGTAACGTAAATCACGTCAGAGACCAGGACACTGTAACCCCAAACTCTTTTGCCCTGATGTCACCTTAGGCGACCACTTCTAAACATTCTCCAGACAGCCGATACTTGAACATTACACATGGCGACCTTGGCGACAATGTATATTGCCGGAGTGCCTGAGGGTTCATCTGTGTCCTAACGATCCTTCCACCGAATGTTCTGGAAGCGTGGCAGCGGTCGCGTGCGCCTGCAGGGTGGTGGGGATGATGAAGGATGAAAAACAAAAGAAGAAACAGATGTCACCGAAAGTAAAAAATATTGTAAGAGCCTCAGTCTCGAACGGTCACGCCTAGAGCTCAGAAGTGTCTTATAAGTGTATAAACGAAGTAAAAATAAAGTTTCTTTTTTTTTAATTTCTTTTTTTTATTTTACGTGACACTACAATGGTTTTATCGTGATCTGTATACGCAAGTGTCGATGGAAACAAGCGTGCGAGATGTAAATCTGTTACTCGTAATAGAATTCGGAGGAACATCATCACCAATTAATCAAATTAGAAGGTTCGTGAGAATTATGTATCGATATAAATCCAACATTAATTTGGTATTAGCGTGTCAAACATATTCCGGATGCCTGATTCATAAAAATGTTATCCTTTTCATCTATTTTTTCATCAAGGCCTTCACAGAAATCACTTTTCAAATCGCGTATTGTAGTATAGTGGACGAAAGGCCTAAGAGATATCGGGCGAACTATAAACAATGTCGCGTGAAAGCCGAAGTGCCGAAAGACAGTTTCGAATAGTTTCGACATTGATCGAATAGTTTCGCGGAAAAGACCTGCGTGACCCTAACCACAAGCGGTTGCGGAACACGTGCGTGGTGGGGCTAAGACGAGAGACAAAGGGATGCTAAAGGACAAAGACAAATTAACAGTCAGTGTTGGTTGAGAAGCCAGAGAGTGTAAATCGAGAAGTTAGGGAATGCGAATTGCGTTGTCGAGAGAGTGTAGTCCGCGTGTGAGAGAGCGATGGAACCATAGTGACGAGAGTGGCAAATCAACTATTTAGTTGTCTTAATTATAATTTATTGTGATTAGCTTACGTCAAACAACCATCGTTTCCTGTTTAACCAACATCTGTTTAATCCATTTATTTTAAATAAACTAATTGTAGTAAAGATACTACAATATTTTTAAACGCTGTATACGGTAAAAGTTGAGTTGCTGTTATATATAGGAAGAAGTTGTTCAGAATGCTGATGTTTTTAAAAAAACTGATGGTTTCAAAAAGTGCGAGTATTGGAAGAAACGGTTTGCAGATTAGTGTTTAGCTTACAAAAATAAAAATAGTTAGGTTATCTTAACAATGAAGTAGTGTAATTACCTTATGATCTCTGCGAGTAGAAGAAAAATTACACTCTAATCCATAGTCTTTGCAATCTTGACAAAGAGGCCAACCACATTTTTCACAAGCTACTGCAATGCTTTCATTCAAGACCGTGTAACAGCGAAGGCACACAGGAGCACAATTATACATAGGACCTGCTATCAGAGGATGATCATCTTTCAAAACAATTTCCCCAACTTTGATATTTCGTGTGGCTATACAATGACGACCCAATAAGGAATCTTCCGCTAACTGTAAAACGAGGTACGTAATTAATTTCGAATTTTTCTTTGCAATTTGCCCAAAGTGGTGTAATAATTAAGATTGGTAGCACGCGAATGACAATGTTTATTGAGATGCTATTGCGCCATGATTATAGTCCGTATACATGTTTATAATACTATTTAATAGATCAATTTCATATTCCTTGTATAATCTTCTAATAGTTCTAGTTTCGTAAAGCTTCGTCTCTCGTATCTCTACGATGTAGTTACATTTACTTTGGATAACGTTAAGCCTTTTATTACCCTCATTTTCATACACTGTTAGAATATCACATTTGTTATTTACGAAACTGAATGTGTATCTAGTAAAGCTGGTATTATCAGCAAACACAAATACTTTAATGTCCATGAATGTTGAGATACCGACTGTGTATAGCGTATATAAAATTACTCTTAAGACACTTTCTTAGAAAATTTCTACGTTTATGTCCGTCTATACTTTCTTATAGAAACATGCCCTAATGGTTTGTAACACAATCTTACATACCATATACTATCGAAGACTTTAGTTAGAAGTGCTGACCAGCATTACTTATCCTCTAGTGCGCGATTCATTTTATTGGGTATTTCGTACATTTGTTGAATGATTGGGGTTAGGTTGGGGTTATTTATTCCTTTACTCAAATTGGTATTGTAACGGATTCTAATTCGTCTGCTTCGTTCTGAGATATTGTGTTCGTGCCTAGTACACGCATATATCGGCAATTAAAGAACGGAATTCCTCTTTGAATTTAATTCACTCTCCTTTGTGGACAGTTATTCGTGAGTCACGCGAACCATCCAGAAAGGTAAGATCGCTAATTGATTTGTTAATTAAATAAACGTCTACACTTGTTATCTGATATAAAGAGAGGAACACGTTTTTAATTACACCAAGGAGATTTTTCAAATAGAGATTTAGAACGGTTTTTCACACAAGGTTTTTCATAAGCTTTTAAGCACTCTTATGCCAATTCCGTGTCAGTTCCTCTATAAAATTTATTTTTAAAACATTCATTTATAAAACTCTAGTAATTCTCAAGCGTCATCCGACGAGTATCCTCATCCCAATATAGTATCTTTATCTCTGAAGGCATATTAGCGAATGGCGAATTACAAGACTCGCAAAGTTAGATAAAATTATCTAAGCCAGACGATAGGATATTTGAATTTGATTCGAGGCAGAACATTTTTTACTAAACATCTTTATAAACAACAAATTATATACAAATAATTGATTTAATATTTGGGTCCTAATATAATATAATATGGTAATTATGTAATATTTTGCACTCTTTTTTATTTTTATCTCATCGCAGCTTTGGATTCCGAGGTTTTGATGATTTTTGAATCTATTATAAAGATCCACATTTTGCATAACTTTTTCCTGTATATGTAAATATCGGTCAATAACTCCAGAGATATTCGCAAAAAACTATCAGTGAATTTTGCCTATAATTGTGCGGCCGTAACAGCGCACATGACACAATTAGTTGCCGGTCGTCTACAGGGTGGGTCGGACATCGCAGTACGACGGGACAAGGGCTGATTCTACACGAAACAATAAGTCGAAAATATAAAGTAAAATTTTTTCATACGATGCTTCGTTCCTGAGAAAATTGAATTTCAAACTTTGTCAAGTATACTTAAGTACACTTAACTTGGTTAATTGTAAGTGCCGATTAGGTAAACAATCAACACGAGATTATTATATGCGTGAAAATAATTAAAAAAATGTTAAACAATATTTTCCGGTCCCGCGCCCCACTTTCAAGGAAATGGAGTTTGAATGTATTTAATTACTAGCACGTCTGATACAGGCACATGATATAATTTTATTGAGATATGTGTAATTTTGTGTGCTAGACTAGATTAGCCGCATAGTAGTGACACACGTATATGAGTATGCGTGTGTGGAATTATATGCGTGCACAGCGTCTCTATTCCGTTAGTAGTATGGTATAGAAGATGGTGAGACAAAGAGAGTGCTGAGACGCGTGCAAATGTATATCGATGAAGATCTTGTAAATCACATATTAAATAAATGTGAAACTGTTTTGATATCAATTCTAAGTATAATCTAACTGTTCCTATACATTTATTTCGGCGATTAAGATCCACTATTCTCAACAATTTTCTAATTTATTTTTCTGCAAAGAAGGAAGCATCTTAGGAAAAATTTTTATTCTACATTTTTTGCTTACTTTCACATGGAGTTTAGGTTACTGCAATTATTTACTTTTATTCAGTCCGAGAAGTTGTCCAAACTGCTCAATCCAGATTGAAGGATATTCTTTTAAATTTTGCTTTAAAATATTTAAATAACCTTACTTGTCCATGGTATTTCCAATAAAAATAAGCTCGTTTACAGGATATTCTTATTACTTTACCTCCTCGGGGTTTGACAGTTTGGACAATCTTTCTTTCATCAATTCAGTATTTGGTTTTTGACAAATAACACTGAAAACCATTAAATTTGCTTTCGTCTCAAAACAGTACTTTATCTTAGAACGCAGTATTTTCGTGTACATAACTAATAGTGAATTCCAATCCTTTTTTTTAAATTTCGCAATGCATGTTTTCGTCTTACAACTCTTGCGATTCATATCCAGCAGTTTTAAGTGTCCTTCGAACTGTTATGGGGGTGTATTTCCCCGCTAGACTTACCTTTTACTAATCTAGCTACTTTCGAGGATATAGATTTAGGTTCTTTTTTTATTATACTGATTATCTTTCTTTTTCTCAGTCTCTAAGCTTCCGTGGACGTTCGCTTCGTGTGGCATTTGTCACATCTTTTTTACCAAGGAATTATTTAATCGCATTTCTTACGGTAAAACGACTTCTGTTAATAATTTCTCCTACTTCCGAAGAAGATTTTCCTTGCTCATATAAATTTAATGCAGTCTTTTTTTTAACAATTGTTTTTTCATTTGTTTTATTTCCTGTTTTTCACATTTTTCTTTTTTTGTGCAAAATATTCTTATTTACTTCAAAATATAACGATCAGTTTGAACGAAGGAACTTGCTGCGACATAACAGGTGTGCCAACAGGGGAAATGTTTCTGTAGAATATACACGTCAGTGGAATTCACGCAGTAACTTATTTTTCAAGCGTGCCAATACTTTTGCTCCGCTGATCGAAAATTTTTTCCAAAAAAATATTACCGATTTCAAAATGCACTTAAAAGTAAAAAATTATTTCCATTATGTCAATTATAATTTCTATCTCTATTTAATAATTTAATAATTGAAATAATTTCCATTTCATTTATATCTTATTGACACATATACGTAACAATAGTAACGATCATTTACTTACTAAATAGCATATTAAATATGTATATTGAAACCTTTTCAATAAAATACTTTCAGTATAATGAAACATTTCAATTCTATATTTATATAATTCAAATTTCAGCAAATTTACATTTAATTGTATTAAATTGTGAGATATTTTGACACAAAGTCATCAAGAACATGTTTTAATAGTGACCAAATTGAAAAACTTTACTTGTATCTGTGAGAATACAAATTACGCTCAGTGTATTAATAGTATACAGGTTAATGGACTTGTATGTATAGCAAGCTCGTTACTACACTCCTCGTCAAAAAAATAGCCCACGTGTGCTATTTTTAATTTCTCAATGACGCGTGTCAAGTTTTTCGTCTGTACTGTATAATATCAAAACACTATGAGCTCAGAATATACGGTTCGTTGAAAATAATTAAAAATATTATGAGGTTTAGTGTGTAACAAAAAAATTATTTTATTTTAAGAACGTTGCCCGCAAGGCGGATGGGCGCGTAGCCCTATAGAAAAAGCCAACCTATTCGCCAAACACTTGTCTGAAGTATTCAAACCCCATTCCTCCGTAGCTGCTGCAGACGTTACCGAATACCTGCACACTCCCTTCCAAATGTCCCCTCCTATTAAGCCCTTCACTTCTGCAGAGATTAAAGAAGCAATCAGTCGCCTAAACCCCAAGAAAGCAGCAGGTCACGACCTAATAGGATATAAAGCAATCAAGGAACTTCCCATAAAAGGGATTGCACTCGTCGCATCAATCTTTAACGCTATCCTCCGCCTTCAACACTTTCCCAAGGCTTGGAAAATCTCACTAATCACCCTCATCCCTAAACCCGGTAAACCAATATATGAAACCACCTCTTATCGCCCAATCAGTCTTTTACCTACCCTGTCTAAACTATTCGAGAGGATGCTCACGAATCGTCTCCCCCCACTCCTAGAAGAATTGAAAACACTCCCTGACCACCAATTCAGCTTCCGAAAACAACACTCAACAGTAGAGCAAATTCACCGCATAACCCACATGATCAGCCAAACCGTTGAAAAGAAAAAATACTGTTCAGCGGTATTCCTAGACATCCAACAGGCATTCGACAAAGTATGGCATGAAGGGCTACTCTACAAGATCAAAAAGATCCTACCCCATCCATACTACTCCATCTTAAAATCCTACCTAACCAACAGACAATTCATAGTTAAATGCCTAGGCGCCTCTTCCGCAACATTCCCAATAGAATCCGGCATACCCCAAGGTAGTGTCCTCGGACCCCTACTGTTCTCCATCTACACTGCCGACTTACCTACATCAAACGAGGTAACAATAGCAACATTTGCCGACGACACAGCACTATTAGATACCCACGCAGACCCGGCAATTGCCTCATCCACTCTCCAGCGAAGTCTCGACACCATGGAAAAGTGGTTCCAAAAATGGGGCTTCAAAATAAACGAAAAAAAATCCTCTCATGTAACCTTCACGCTCCGAAAACAAACCTGTCCCCAGGTCACCATTAACAACACAATAATCCCAAGCAAGGACTCCGTAAAATACCTGGGCATGACCCTGGACAGGAGGCTAACTTGGAAAAAACATATCTCAGAGAAATCAAAGCAATTAAAGGAAAAACTAAGAAAACTCTATTGGCTCACGGGCCGACGCTCCAAACTAAACATACAGAACAAAATAACCCTCTACAAGGCCGTAACAAAACCTGTCTGGACCTACGGAATCCAACTATGGGGAACAGCAAGTAATTCCAACATTGAAATACTCCAACGCTTCCAATCGAAAACGCTAAGATTCCTATTAAATGCACCCTGGTATGTTACCAACGAAACAATCCACCGTGACCTCAAGATACCTACAGTCAAAGATGAAATACACAAATTCAGAAGCAGATATAACACAAGAGTCAACAACCACCACAACCCACTAGTCACCCAACTACTGGACACGACGGACCAGATCCGCAGACTAAAAAGAAAATACCCTCTAGATTAAATCCTTAGTTTCTACTAGAACCAACAATATAAAATTATTATAATCCATGTCATTGTATCACGCCAAACTAAGTTACTGAAAATTCTCAACGAGAATTGATTGTAAATATTCTAATAAATAATAAAAAAAAAAAAAAAATTTTAAGAACGAAATGATAGCACACTCTGTTAATATGTTTAGAAATTAGTAGTTCAGGATTTATCAACGAGTAAATATTACAGTATAATATTATATAAATTTGTAATTATGTGGGACGTGGAAAAAAATTAAATGAGTCTGTAGAAAAGCCAATTCTTGAACTAAAATAGCAACAGTTATCAGTAGCAAGTGTAATATGAAAGAAGAGACGTTTATCACTCCCGTAGACAAGGATGGAACATATATAAATGGTAAGGCACTATCACCTTTCGGCGACACTTACCAGATCTTTTTGGAGGGAGATTAGACCCCTCCTCAGTTGTGAAAGCGATGTTGAGGGGGCAACAAGAGTTCCTCGCAGTCCGCTCATATTGCGAAGACGTAAAGCTCGTAAAGGAACGAACAGAGCAGGAGAGGGTGAGAGGCAGAGTTCCGCGCCGAAGAACGACCCTGCGCCGCCCTAGGTGATCATAGGGGCCGACACGCCAAGGAGGGATAGCGTTGAGAGGGATGATCCCTCCTAATGCCCGAACTAACCAAGGAACGACTCCCTCAGACAGGAGAAGACACAAGAGTGCTCCCGCAGTATTTCGAAAGAGGTTCCGGGGTATTCCAGCTGAGCGTCAGGTGGTCCACCGTGGAGATTTAGTAAGTAAAGTCCGACACTACCCCACCGCTGACCAGAAGAATCGAGGGGAGGGTGTCCATGAGGATTTCCCTAGTAACAAAAATATCGGAAGTAGTAAGATGAAGTCGTAAAGTAATACACAATTTCTTTAAAAATATTGAAGATTATGGTAGAAGGAAAAGTACTGGACTAAAAAATCTAATGTTAGTGCGAGTGTTTCAAGTGTTCTTCGAGTTCTACTATCCTGCAAAAATATCAAGCGGCTAAAATTGAAAAAGAAACCTTTGTTAACAACGAAACATAAAGTAGAACGTTTACGCTTTGCAAAAGAATGAATGCATGGGAAAAAGAAATGGAGAAGGGTACTATTTTCAAACGAAAAATATTTAACTTGGATGGTCCTGATGAGTTCCAATATTATTTTCATGACACAAGAAAAGAGACAATGTCAGCAATGCGACGACAAATGGGAGGAAAGAGCGTGATGGTTTGGGTCGGCATCGGTTATTTTGGCAAGACAAGTATCAAGTTCATCGATGGGAGAATGAATAGTGTTCGATACATAAATTTAATCGAAGAACAAATAAATAATCACGCAGAACGCATTTCTGGAACTGATTACATCTTTCAAAAAGATAATGTATCTGTACACACATCAAGATTGGTTCAATCATACTTTAATGAAAATAATATATCTATTTTGCCGTGGCCCGCACGCTCCTCGGACCTGAATATTATTGAAAATTGCTGGGCAGAACTTGTTCGCGGCGTATATGCGAATGGAAAGCAGTATCAACATGTACAAGAATTAAAAAATGCAATTGTACGCGAATGGGATACGTTAAGTCAAAATTATATCCAGAATCTATATAAATCGATGGCAAATCGTACAATAGAAGTAATAGAAAACAAAGGAGGATGTACCCGTTATTAAATAAGTGTATATATTTGATAAGTAATTATTGTTAGTTCCAATTTATATTGATTATTATTTTCTTATTGTAAATGTGCTATCATTTTGTTCATAAAATAAATAAAACAATTTTTTTTTGTTACACATTAAACCTCATAATATTTTTAACTATTTTCAACGAACCGCATATTCTGAGCTCATAATGTTTTGATATTATACGTTACAGACGAAAAATTTGACACGCGTCATTGAGAAATTAAAGATAACACACTTGGGCTATATTTTTACCGAGGAGTGTATATATATCTTTTATTTTTATATATTACATTTATACTATATGTTATTTATTATATATATTTTCAATCTTGCCGACCCATGCGTTCTTTGAAGTTTTTGATAATCCTTGTGATTATTAGTACAAGGGTCGCAAAGAGATCAGGTAGAAATCAAAGAGAAAAGTACTCCTACGCATGTTGCCAGAAGATTTTTAAAAAATGTTCAAAACAGTTGGTCGATGTAATTGTTAATAATGATATGGCCTATTGGGAACCAGCCAGTCAACCGCCAGACGCAAGGGAAGTGAAGAGGTTCTACGAGGATTTGTGGGGTAGAACTGGACCTGCAAATCCCATAATGCCAGGAAGCAGAGCCTCCGAGTTGTCACTATGCGATTATTTTTTGCCGATCGCCGTCGAGGAAATAGGTGACAGAATCAAAAGAATTAGGAATAAAACAGCGGCAGACGGGTTACTAAAGCAACATCTCCAAATACCTGGCCTGCCCATAATAATTGCTAAATTGTTTAGTATATTATGGTATGATTCCTATTTTCCAACCACATGGAAGGAAGATGTGATCACATTAATACCTAAAACTAATAAAGATGGAAATAAAGTGGAAAATTGGCTATTCTCGGCCGAATTTTCTCATCTGTCCTCGTCGGTAGGTTAAGAGGGGTTATCGCTTAAAACTTAAAGCAAAAAGCTTCATCCGAGAGCGGATGTAAAATAAACATCGAACTATTAAACGCGCCCTTAAATTACAGCAAGAAAAATAAGGGGGAGGATATACGTAATTATGGATATCTCCAAGGCTTTTGATACAATACTCCACTCGGCGATAAGACCTTGCCTGGCGAGAAAAGGCGTTCCGACCCCTATGATCGAAATGATAGAAGCAATGTATAAAGGGTAGAAAACCACAATAAGAGCAAAAGACGATTCAGGTTCCTGTGCTGGCCTTCGCTGATGAATATCGTCTTGCTTTGTAAAGACGAGGGGGAGGCACAGTGCCAAATGGACGTGCTCCATGAATACCTGAAAAGCCTGGCTATGAATATATCCGGTGAGAATAGTCAAGCGTTTTAGGTGGTAGCTAAAAAGGACACCTGGTTGATAAAGGACCCGGAAGTCAAGATCGATAATGCAAAAATATCTGCAATAGACCCGGAAGAGTCCTTCAGGTACTTAGGTGCTAAAATGGGGCCATGGAAGGGCGTCCATTGTGGCATAGTAGTGCCCAAGATTCTGAGCATGGTGAGAAGAGTAAGGAAGCTCTTCTTAAAACTATGCCAGAAGATCGAATTGTTAACCAAATACATCTTCCCCCGATTTATCTATAATTTGCTGATCAATCCATTTAGTGACGGTGTTTTGAAGTTATTGGATAGCGACGCCAGACAAGAAATCAAAGCTGTTCTTCATTTGATGCCATCGGTTTCTTTTACGCTCTAAAGGCAAATGGAGATTCGAATATATAGTGAAGCTCGGTACCCTAAGGAGTGCAATCAAAATAAAGAGTTCAACAGATCCGGCGGCGGCTAGCTTGATCGGTACAGACACAGATTAAAATTAAAGAAGATCGCAAACCTCCTAAGAATCAATTAGCCGGTCACTAATGAACTATATTGAAATGCCAGCAAAAGACTAAAAAGGGAACATATTAAGCAATGAGCCGAATTAAGAGGTCAGACCAGAGACTTCACTGACCACTGACTTCGCTAAGGAAAAGATGAGCAACGCGTAGTTAAAAGAGTACAATTTATTAAAGCCATCCCTCTTCATCAATGCCTTGCGGATCCGGACTAACACCTTTGGCACTTGCCATGTCTAACCAGAAACCCTAGGACATGTTATAGGGTTATGTCAATTCACTAAAGGTCTCCGGATCAAGATGCACGATGAAGTGAAAACGCTCCTCCCCAACAAATTAAGAGAAATGAACGAGGTATATGTCGAGCTCACAGTGAAAGTTGGAGATAATCTGTATAAACTGGACTTCATAGTGAAAAATAAGGAATGGATTCTCGTGATCGACAGAGAACAGAGATTATCTCCAGAAAGTGGAAAAGGAGAAGGACGACAAATACCAAGCGTGTCTAAACGAACTAAGGACTAAGTATGGCTTCGAGGAGGGTGTGATCCTACCGGTGGTGCTGGGAGGCAGAGGGACAATTACTGCTAAGACAAAGGAAATTTTATACGAATTGGGCTAGGACAATAGCGAAATAAAAACGATAATTATGAATGTACTAAAAAGCTCCATAGAGATGTGCAATATATTTTTAGATGGATGATTCCATTATTGTTATTTATGATTTATATATGATATTGTAGTATCGCGGAAAATTTAGGGATACATTTTTTTCTGATACTATTTATTATTTGTAATTTATTTACAATAAATTAGTTATACAGATATTAATGAGACAGAGAACGATGATTGTTTAATATGGAACTAAATGTAATAGTCTTACTCTAATTCGAACACTCTCGCAACTGGACAACGCCAACAACTCAATCTCTCAGCTACGCTAGTAACTCACGCAACTCGACAACGCTAACAACTCTTCTCCTCGACTCCTCGATTAACTCTGAACTCTCGACTCACTCCCATTCTCGATCAATCGTCCAACGCTTCTCGACCAATAGCAACTTTTTTTTAGATTCAAACCGTCCTGCTAACGCTCCGAAAGAACTAGGTGACTTTAGTCACATAGGCCTTTTTTTCCTATGTAAGCTAACGACCGAAAGACAGGCGACATTGTTTTGGTCAGTTTCTAACCACGCTTTTTCCTCACGATACTACGATATATATGTCGGAGATGAGGGGACATCGGGGCCTTTCTTTTGGAATTCTTGAGAAGATCCCCAATACTTTAATCTAGACTACTTATTATAGCAGTACTTAAATAATAAGACTTAGAAATAGTTATGATTCAATCTTGTTATGTTTGCCTGAGATTTGTGACGGTAGGCTTGGACTCGAGGTGACATAACTGGTCTCCGAACGTAGCCACGGTCACGGGATGAACATTTTTACCTAACAGAGAAGTGCCAGTATTGTGGGACATTGCATTAACAATCAATGCCCGAGCAGGAGCAATGTCGGCTCTACGCAGGTCTACCTAGCAAAGGCGGCTAGAATTTTGTTGATATCCCCGGGTAATATGCAACGAACAAACGCGATCGTAAGGAGAGGAAAATTTCCATCAGCCTTTTATTCTTGCGATCACCTTGGAGAGTTGGCACATGGTTTTTAGGTGCATTATTATACCAGTAAATATAATCTACAACAACGATGGCTAGACCGAATGAAGATTCGTTACACGCCCTTGTAATCTTGAACCGATAATTGTACCGTGCTTTCGGCGCGCTAGTGTATACCACGAACACAAGCAAATAAACAGTTATTGTTAAACAATACCGAGTGATTCTTCTATACCTATCACGCACATCACCTCATTATTAATAAATAAAACGTCTTTTTTTAAAATTATCACTAAAAAAATAACAATAACGTTAACGGTACAGGGTAATCATATCTATTGAGCACATTTTTTGCAAATATACTGAATATTGTTTGTGCATTTTCCGCATACGATCTTTTCGCAATATAAACAATAATTATTACTTCTATTTTTTTTTGCAATAATCCACTTAGCAACTTTTTCGCACTTCTGACGTTGAAGGTGACAGAAATGAAGTGTCTGATCGTTGGCAAATGTTGTCCTTGTTTTCTCCAGTTAATTCCTCGGCTAAACAAAAAATGAATTCCTTTCTGGATATTTTCGATCTGGTACACTCTTTATATAGTATCCACGCGTTTATCGCTGCTAAATCCAAAATATTGAAAAAGACTTGAAGGGGCCATCGGAAACTCCTTACTTTCACGCTATATTTGCGTGCCATTTGATCAACACCATACTTTGTTTTATTGTAAAAAGCAATGGTTTCTAGAACACGTTTATAATTATCTTCTATTCGTACACCTGTATGTTTGGTGCTTAGAAGGAGGACTTTTACTTTAGGTTTACTTTCATACACAGTAAGTGTGCAGTTTTCTGATTTATATAAATTTGACGAAAACAATGTCATCTTGTCCTTTTTTCCCTCGAGCATCGAGTTTCATCTTTCCCCATATAAGGGAAACCATTCAAAATATATTTTGTTTGGACGTCAACTGCTAACCAAATCTTAATGCCAAACTTATGAGGCTTATTCGGTATATATTGCGTAAATCTGCATCGGGCTTTCGTTGGAAATAATTGTTCATCTATTGAGATATTTTCATATGGCTTGTAACAGGCCTGGTTATTACTTATAAATCTGTTCCATATTTCGGACATCAGTGCAAATTTATCTGTTTGTAATCTTTCGGAGGCTTTTAATGATCTCGCTTCATATGCGCCCCGGGCATATAGAATTCCTAGGAAACTACGCAACTCAGCAACTGTGATTGTCCAGTCTTTTTTCAAAACTCGATGCGCCTCGGTTTCAGTGCAATCGTTTATGTGTTCTATTATGTGTCTGTCAATTATCAATTCGAAAGCACTAGTTACATAACCTGACATATTTCTTTTAGCATAGCCAGTAGGCCCTGCGATATCCTTGAATATCATACGAGCGAGCGTCCTACCCCTAGATCCGCCTGCTTCCAGTTTTATGTACTGTGTTCCGTCAATTGCAATTTCAATTTCACCTATTACATTTTGGGATATGCTTGGAATGCTCGTCCTTTCATCCTCGGAGTCAGAACTAAAAAGAATACGCATCTTTTTCTTGTTACAACACACTTTCAACAAGTGCTCCTCTTCACTATCCGAAGATCCTTCTATCTCTCCACTTTCAATGTATTCAAAGCTTTCATAGTCAGCTTCGCTTTGGCCTAATTCATACTGATCTTCTTCGGAGGTATCCTCAGAACAATCTTCATTGATGTTGACAATTTTGTACAATATCTTATTATATTTCTTGGATTGACTCATGATTGCTAGAAAAGGAGGATTGTTCAAAATAAGAAAATATTGTGCCCAAATTCAATTATCCTATAGTAAATACTTACAAAAAGTGGGGATAATAATGGGAAATGTCTACAATAACTGAAACTTTTGCACACTATCTTTGAAAAACGGATTGTTTATGAAATCAGCTAAGCCGTCAATTTGAGGGGTCTCGTAGAGATAGATATACTACATAGAGATTTCAAAAATTAGAAAGCCTAGGAAAAAATAATTTTGTGCATAAATTCTTTAAATGAAATGATTAATTTACGATGCAAAATGGTTAAAATTAATGCTACGTTTTTTGAGATATTTCATTTCGAAGTTCGAAATCCGTCAAATTGGCGGTTCCCGTAAAACTAGCGTTAATGTTATTGTCATTTTTTTTAGTGATAAATTTTTTTTAGTGATAATTAAAAAAAGAGACTTTTTATTTATTAATAATTTATTTAAATGTGAAGCCTAATATGTGTTCCTTTCAGACTTAATTTGAATAAATCGATTTTTTAAAGAAAAATCCGCATTTTCGTTTACCCGTTAATTTGACGGGTCCTCGTAGAGATAGATATATACGATACGCCCGTAAACCTAGTGTTAATAGTTATAAATAAGCGTAGCCACTTAGAGTTCAGTTCAGTTGTCAGGTAGAAGTCAGCTTTGAGTTTAAAACTCAGCCAATTTCCAATTGAGGTTTAGTCGCTTTTAGTTCGGCAAAGAATTGACTGAGAAACAATTGTTAACGAATGATATAATCAGTCTTTGAATAATTATAACATTTAGTAAAGTGCGATCGACAGTACATGTAAGTAAAGTGAGAGTCTCAGTCATTGTAATATTCTCTTCTTCAACAATCTCGGACTTGTAGCACATTTGCCATTCAAATAAAACCTTCCGTTGACTTTCATTGTCAACAATCAAGAATTACTATTATATATGTAGTATCTTAATGGGTCTTAGAGGAAAGGACAAGTAATGATGTTTTGATTTAATAAATAATATTCGAAGCAACGAAATGATTACAATGCTGTCGTACGTCTTATTTTCATACGCGGCTTTCGACTTACCGATTCACACTCTCCGGCTTCTACACTCGCTCGCTCTCGCTTCTCAACTCACACTGCACACATTTTGCATCCGTCCTCTCCGGCTTCTCAACTAACACTCCCTTTAGCGTCTCTTTGTCTTCTCCCGTCGTTCGAGACACGTGTCCCGAAACGCCCGTGGCCAGTGTCACGCAGGCCCTTTCCACGAAACTATCCACTTAAAAAGAAGACCGACGACACATTGATGTACCCGAGGATGCCGCGGCTCTCGCGGCATTGTTTATGGTTCGGCCGATATCTTAGGCCTTTTGTCCACGATACTACATTCGGCCATCCTGCAATAACATCTGCCCTCAGATGTGGTCTTCAATTTCGCTATCGTCGGATGCGTCGTCTCCGGCGTTGAGGACCCAAGACTTCATGAAGTCGGCGGTCGTCGACGTGTGCGTAGGCCCCTCATGCTCCCCCACCTTCTCCACCATGTATCGGTCATTCCACATTGTTCGCAATACCCGGTACGGACCTAAAAATTTTCCCCCGAATTTTAAACCTGGGCCAAATTGGGTTCTCTTAATGGCCACCAAATCTCCCCTTAGGTACTGCTTCGCACTCTTCCGTCTTTTGTTGAAATTCCTTCTGTTTTCTTCTTGCGTCGCAGCGATCTTCCTTTTTGCGTCCTCACGTAACTCACGACGCTGTTTTTCGAAATTCACGCCCCACTCTTCGTCGATTAATCTTTTGATTACACACACATCGGCCTGACTGCACGTTGCGGCATCTAAAATCTTACGGACTTCAATGCCCTTGTTCTGTGCGCTTCTCAAACGTGCAATCAGCCCGTCCTCACACTCAACCTCACACACAGCACCCGGCAGTGGATTTCTACTCGGGGTATCCGCATACTCCATATTTTTGTCAGGCCTTTGACATACCTGACACTTAAAATCGCCTTCGTTTTTTCGCAACTACACCAAGTCATCTATTTCTCTTTTCTCAGACGGCGCCAGTCTTCGCGTTCTTCGTAATACGGGTTTGTCACTTTTCAAATCGACGTTCGCGGTTATCCCGACGTCCCGCTTTTTCTCCGATTTATACCCGCTAACGATATCGCGAATCGCTTCACGATAATGCGGTTCCTGCACGCGCGATGAATCTATTTTGTCACTCTGCTCTATATTGACCCTCGATATATTCGGCGCGTCTTTGAAATCGTCAGTCTGTTCGTCAAGTCGTAGAAAGGTCACCTCGCCTCGTTTAACCTGCAACTCTATCTGATCTAAAAAATCAGTGCCTAACAATAGACTGTGTTTTCCTAATACTTTATTTGAGACAACATGCGCAGTAACCGAAAATTCATGTCCGTCGGCCGTCATTACCTTCGTGAATTCACCCCAGGTCTCATTGTCAGCGGAACCAAACCCTTTAATCTTATATCTACAACCGCCTAGAGGTGGTGAACCTAACCTCGCATACACGTCTGATCGCATAAACGTGAGATCACTGCCCGTATCCACTAACGATGTAATCTTACAGTCATCTATCGACACTTCTTTCACGTACTCCTTCTTTTCGGGTCTCGAGATGACGTAAGTCTCCTTTGGTCGTGCAGTACACTTCGCCGCAACATGTCCAAATTCGTTGCAGCTAAAGCACTTCACACCTTTCTCTTTCTTTGGACACGTAACACTTAAGTGATCGTCACCGCCGCAATTGAAGCACCTTTTGGTATCACTGCTCGTTTGTCCCGACTGATTCCGCATTGCTGACCGTTTCGCTTTATCGTCCTTGCGTTCCCCAGATTTTGTTTTCGCCCTCATGTCACTTTTCATCGCTTCATACTGCTTGAAGCGTTCCTTCAACTGCTGCATATTCCTGGCCCCGTATAGTATGGCTTTATTCGTGACCTCATCGGCAATACCTTGGATAATATAGTCGATTACCGACTGTGTATCGACTCTTCCTTGTCCCGCAATCTCACGCATATTATACATATATTGAAGCAGACTCTCGTTTGTTCTTTTCGTTCTATGTGCTAATTCCTGATGTACCTCCCGGTCACTCACTATGTCTTCGAATTCATCTACCAACGCCTTTTTAAACTTCGCCCAGGACTTCGTGCATCGTTCTTGGCGTGCGAAAGCTTGAGCAGAGCCTGTGATAAGCTTCCTAGCGAAAACCACCATGCGGATGTCCGACCAGCCACACACTTCCACCATTTCCTCGAAATCTCTTATCCATTGGCTTACATTCGGTAGGTCACCTCCAATGAATTTTTCTAACGAGTCTTTTACGTCTTCAAACGTTAACACCGTACACTTAGGCTCGTCTTGCCTTCGTCGTCTTACCACTGGAGTCACCCGAACTCCGCCGTCTTGACTACCGAGATCGTGATTCCCTGGACCGTTGCCGTCTAAACGGTCCCCAATCACGCCCATCTCATCGTCGTCGTCTTCTTCTCGTGCACCGTGTTCCCCCTCTAAGCGTACCGCAGCCAGCAATCGCGCTACCAGCTCGCGCTTTCTACCCGCTAATCTCAGCCGTCGTCTTCTCAGCTCGTCTTTCAACTCAGGTATTTGCATCTGAGCCACCTGCTCGTCAGTCAAAACTGCTTCACCTGCATTGTAGTCACTCATCGTTCCGAAATATCACTTTCACTTGTCACTCAGCGCTCTAGATCCCGGACGAGCCCCCAAAATTATGTAGTATCTTAATGGGTCTTAGAGTGCTGAAGTGGTCACCACTTCTAGGAAAACTCCACATCTGCTGTTTTTAGCTTTCTCAAGCGCTGAAGCCATCGACAGCATATAGACAAAATAACAGCAGGGAGGCAGACCATAAACAGTAGACAGGCGACGTTGGCTTCGGGGTTGTCAGTCATAAAGTAACACTGCTAGCGTGCTGATCTGGACCAGCTTAAATTGTATTCCTGTATTCCACTATCAAATTAAATATATAGTTTGTATCTTACACTTTATCCACGCGTTTTTCTCTCCTTATATACCGAATAACCTCAACAGGTTATAGGCCCAGGGCTGTAAAGTGTAAGATAGCAACGCGAAGTGAATAAATTGTCAAAGTATTGTGCTTAGTAAAGTAAGTGATAGTGCTATAATGGAATCAGCAAGTGCGAAGATCGAGATGTTACGTGGCGAAGAAAACTGGCTCCAGTGGCGTTTTGTCATGCGTACACTTTTGGAGGAAGATGACGACCTGATCAACGTGTGTGAAGGGAATCTGTGTCATCCAGGTAACAGTGCGGAGAAAGAAATCGCCCGTAAAAGATTTTTGAAGGCAGATCGGCTAGCGAGAAAATTAATTGTGACCTCAGTAGGAAGGAAACCGTTGGATCTTCTTTTATGTTGCACAACAGCACATGAAATGTGGAAAAAGTTAAATACAGTATATGACATGAAGTCGGATGAAAATCTAAGTATGGTCCAGAAGCAGTTCTTCAATTTTAAATGGGAAGAATCTGAAAATGTATCTTACAACTTATCAAAGTTGGAATTGATAGCGGCGAAGATGAAAGCTCTTGGGAGTGAAATTGGCGAGAAAATGCTGATAACACGGTGAAGATAGAAATCGGCGATGGTACGTTCATGGATGCGTACGGCAAAGGAAAGATCAAGGTAGAGACTTTTGTGGACGGCAAATGGGTAGCATGTACAATGAACGATGTCTTGCATGTACCAGGTATGCAAAGAAATCTATTTTCCATTAGATCCGTTGCAAGAAGAGGTATAGATTTCTGTATTCTAAGGGAAGGGAAAAACTGCATGTTTTTACAAAATCAGAAAATAATAGCAAGGGGTTCTGTTATTGGAAATTTATATAAGGTCGACATGAGAGTTATCATACCGTCAGTTTGTAATCTTAGCAATAGAGCAGAGTCAAACGCGGACACACTGCAGTTATGGCACGAACGGCTGTCATTAAAACAGCAGACACGTTAAGGAATTTTTAAAGAATTCGAATATAAAAGTTGTAGAAGATAGTAACTTTTTCCGTGAAGGTTGCGCGTACGGGAAATACCATAGATCGAAGTTTCACGAGAAAACCAAGCGTGCGACTAAACCTCGAAAAATTATTTATACGGATGTATGTGGACCTATGGAAGTCGAATCATTAGGCAAGATATTGTATTTTCTTGCGTTTAAAGATGATTTTTCCAAATTCACAAAGATTTACCTCTTACGACATAAGTCAGAAGTAATCGAAAAGTTAAAAACTTTTTGCCTAGAAGTCGAAAATCAATTCAATGATAAGATCAAAGAAATTCATAGTGATGGAGGGAAAGAATTCAAAAATAAAGAAGTTAAAGAATTTTTAAGAAGTCAGGGAATTAAGCATACGATTAACGTCCCATACACTCCTGAACAGAATGGCGTCGCAGAAAGAGAAAATAGAACAATAGTAGAAGCAGGACGGTCGATGTTATTGTCACGACCGGCATACTTCAAATCCGATGGACCGATGATGGAGATAGAGATGTGGCGGCCTTGGTGACAATGTATATCGCCGAAGTGCCTAATGAGTCATCTGTATCCCAACGGTCCTTCCACCGAATGTCCTAGAAGGGTGACAACGGTCACGTACGCCTACAGGGTAGTGGGGATATTGAGGGATGACAAACAAAGAAGAAACAGATGTTACCGAAAGTCAAATTGTAAGAGCTTCAGTCTTGGAAAGTCACGGCTGGAGCTCAGAACAGAATCGCAGTCAGTGTAAATTCAGAATACAAGAAATCAATTCTCTGTTTTTTTCTGTTGTTACCTTAATTTTTTCTTTTCGTTCGAGCCTCCTGCTTTTTATTTTACGTGACATTTTTGGCGATTACTGCCATGATAGTGAAAAGTGTTTGTTCGGAAACCAAAAGACATTCATCATCTACGGAAGATAGAATTATTTGGGACTACGGTCATCCGTAACAACGAAGTAACTATCACGAACCGAGTGAAGTGACAAAGGAAGGTAAACTGGATTCCTTCGTACGTTACCGTGAAAGACAATCTAGCTTCAGTTGCCAAGACTCATCTTCGTCCGAAAGCAGGAAGATGTCTGAGACAAACGAATCTCAAACTTCTACCTCAACGGATCCAACGTTGCGAACAATATTGGATAGCATTCAAAAACAGCAAGAGAGTCTTGCCCGTTTACAAGAGGATATGTTACGTTTGTCTATGCAAAGTGACGAAACAAATAGATACTGGGTAACAAAATTCGGAAGTATTAGGAGAACCGTCGCAGAGCTACGGACTGGGTTCGGATTCCTTGCGACCGATGATTCTGGTTCCATCATTACCGAAAGCAACGAAAGTAAATCGACGGCGATTAATCGCACCGGGAGTACGGTTAGGGCACGCGAACCGACCGGGTTAACGATTCCAGGCATCCCACCTGCGCACATCGACACCGAACAACCCGAGGTTGAAGAAAGAGGCTATTTTCCACCCGCTCTTTCCACTCTACGAGTTAAGGATGCAATACGTTGTATTCCAATGCTCAACGGAGACGATGACGTAGGTGTGGAAGAATTCATCAAAGAAGTGAGCAGTATGAGAGACCGTTGCATGGAGCAAGATTTATTGCTAAAAGCAATAAAGGTAGAAAAAGTCGTAGGAAAAGCAGCTCAAAGTATCCGCAATATCTCCATTGAGTGCTACAGTGATCTGTACAACGCACTGAGGAACAATGTGGCAGCTCAAATAACTTCGGAAGAATATCGGGAACAATTAAAAGAGTTGAGACAGGGACGGGAAGAATCAATGCAGAGTTTTAATATTCGGTTCAGAAGAATACTCAACCGTTTACTGTACGCAGTAACCAACGAGTATCCACAACCACTTCTACGCAAGCTAATGATCGAAGAAACTACAAAGAAGATTGTCCGTGTGTACCTAAAGGGACTCAGGCGCGACATAGGCCGAACATTATTAATCATTGAACCCGTGAATCTTGAAGAAGCTGAAAAGAAAGAAGCCGACTTAGAACGCTACTCACGAGAAGAACGGCAAGCCAATTGGTCAAGTAGTCGCTTGCCTTCCGCTAGTAATCGCCTCAACAATCAATCAATGCAGGTAAGACGATGTAATACACTATCTAGATCGCCTAACGCACCAGTAGCTCAGAAACCTACCACCGAATAGAGAATAGGCCACCCGCTGAACGCGCGCAAATGAAGTGTTTCAAATGCGGAAAGCTGGGACAAATGGCCAACAAATGCCAAAATTTTCTACAACCGAGCCAGCACGATCGACCACCCGCAAGAATTCAAGCAGTCCAGGAAAGGGACGAAACACGAGAAGTAACATCGAACCAGAGTATAGACGAACCGCGCGAAACGACGCGAGTCAACATCACCACAGGAAGATTACTCACAATACCTTTGTCAACCCGAACCACAGAGCGAGTATTTCTGGTCGACACAGGAGCAGGGATAAACCTAGTGAAACGTAACAAAACTGTCAACGCGATACAAATAGGACCTAGACAAAAATTTTCTATGGGACGAGACAAATACGAAACGAACGAATACGTAACGAAACGAATTTTTGGACAAGACCACATCTTTCTCATAGTACCGGACAACTTCCCAATCATCGAAGACGGAATCATTGGGCTACCATGTTTAGAGAAGTATAATTATTCAATATCCAATGACAGAATCCGACTAAATGACAAAACCATTTTATTTCAGAAACCAATACAATCAACTCCTGGAGAAAACAGAGTTCAAACAATCTATCTGGAAGGCAAACCAACTAAAGTATGTTTTATCAACACTGGTGAGCAAAACATTGAAATTTCTAATAATATTCAAAATTCTCATGATGTTTCCAACGTATCAAAACTAAAAAGCCTAGTGAGAACAGATCACATTGAAAAGCCAATCCGCGAATCCATAGAAAAGATTATTCTCCACTACGTTGACATCTTTAATTTAGAAACCGACCTTTTGCCCTGTACTAATTTAACCCAGCGCACAATTTCATTAACCAAAGATAAAATCATTAACACACGATCGTATAGACCACCAGAATGTCATCAAGACGAAATTTCGCGACAAATAGGAGACATGTTAAAGAAAAATATCATAGAAGAATCCGATTCCCCTTATAACTCTCCGGTATGGGTAGTTCCGAAAAAATTAGACGCCTCAGGAAAACAGAAATGGAGGATAGTCATTGATTTTAGGTAACTAAATGAACTCACGGAACAAGACGCTTATCCTTTACCTGACATAGACGACATTTTGACACAACTAGGAAACGCGAAATTCTTTTCGGCGCTTGATTTATCCTCAGGATTTCATCAAATTCCAATGAACGAGAAATCCAAAAAATATACCGCTTTCTCGACACCGCAAGGCCACTTTCAGTTCAACCGAATGCCATTCGGTCTTAAAAACGCACCCGCTACTTTTCAAAGATTAATGGACAGAGCCTTAACTGGACTTCTAGGAAAATATTGCTTTGTTTATTTGGACGACATAGTGATATTCGGGAAAACGATTCAAGAACGTAATGAAAACCTCGCGATAGTATTTCAGAGACTCAGAGAATTAGGACTTAAATTGCAACCGGATAAGTGCGAATTCGTAAAACCGGAACTAGAATACTTAGGCCACGTAGCTTCAGCCGAAGGAGTTAAACCAAACTCCAAGAAATTAGACGCTGTAAAAAACTTTCGATTACCCCGCAATGCCACGGACGTTAAATCATTCTTAGGTTTAGCAGGTTATTACCGCAAATTTATTCGGAATTTTTCTAAAATCGCGAAAAGCCTTACAGACTTAACAAAAAAGGACACACCATTCCATTGGACTGACAAACACCAGACTAGATTTGATACTTTAAAGGACAAACTCTGTAATTCCCCAATACTAGCTTATCCGGACTTTAACAAAACCTTTACCCTAACCACCGACGCAAGTAACGAAGGACTAGGAGCAATACTGTCACAAGACGGTCATCCTTGCTGTTACATTTCAAGGACACTAAACCCACCCGAACGAAACTATACCACGACAGAAAAGGAACTCTTGGCCATCGTATGAGCCGTGAAAAGACTTAGGCAATACTTGTTAGGACGACGTTTCATTATTCGAACCGACCACCAAGCCCTTAAGTGGCTACACAATTGCAAAGACCCCTCTAGTCGACTGATTCGTTGGAGACTTAGACTCGAAGAATACAACTATGAAATCGAATACACAAAGGGTAAAGATAATACAGCTGCAGACGCCTTATCTAGGGTTCACGCGGTAACTCGCAACGAAATAGTTAATCTCGACCTATTAATTGACCACACTAATTCATTCAACGAATGGAAGAACAACAACGAGAACCCGAAACTCTTAGAAATTAAACCGAATGATCAAACATTTTACCAATTAACTCGAAAAGATTTAGGAGAATACGACGAGACACTTTGGATCAGAGAATTTTACAAAATTCTTAAAAATACAACAAAAATCGGCATAGGAAATAACGATTTCACTGAATTAGAGAAAACACAGATTAAACTCATGCTAATATATTTTAACGACACATACAAGGATATTACTTATGCGCCCAACCCCATCTTAAAACTAGACGAAAGCGAAATACTACAAGCAATAAAGGAAAACCATAACGACACCGTAGGACATTTAGGGATACAGAGAACGTATCAACGGATTAAGGATAAGTTCAAAATCCCCGGCCTTTCTGAAAGAGTAGAAAACTTCGTGAAGACATGCGACACATGTCAAAAGGAGAAACTAACAACAAAGAGTCCCCACAGATCTCAGACACACCACTTCACCCTAACGACAAAATCGCTATGGACATCATAGGACCGATGACGAAAACCAAACGCGGAAATCAATATATACTTTCAATTCACGACGAACATACGAAATATCTGATCCTTGTTCCCCTCAAAACGCAACGAACTGAATCTATAATTAACGCGCTTATTGGGCACTATATTTACATATTTTCGGCACCAAAGACGATTCTGACAGACCAAGGACAAAATTTTGTTAGCGATTTAATGACGAAATTTGAAGAGGCCTTTAAAATCAAACACGTCAAAACAACTTCATTTCACCCACAGAGTAACGGATCCCTCGAAAGAACACATGCCTCGGTTAAAGATTTAATGCGTACTGCGTTACACGACAATGACAAAGAATGGGACGAAGTACGCCTACGGGGGAGTGGGGATATTGAGGGATGACAAACAAAGAAGAAACAGATCCCACCGAAAGCCAAATTATAAGAGCTTCAGTCTTGGAAAGTCACGGCTGGAGCTCAGAACCAAATCGCAGTCAGTGTAAATTCAGAATACAAGAAATAAATTCTCTTGTTTTCTTTGTTACCCAATTTTTTTTTCTTTTGGTTCGAGCTACCCCTTTTTTATTTTACGTGACACCGTCATGGTGACGCTGTCGAGGAAAACTATATGGGGCACGAGATCATCGGATTCGTGGAGAAAAGTCTTCGTTCGGAAAGTGAGGCAAATTAACGTTGCTGGTAATTGGTCAATTTCCCTGTGGTTAGAGAAAGATACTAGCCACCCTTGAAAAAAAGTTGCTGGCCGGAAGCGTCGTTCGTGAGAAAAATAGATTTCCCTTATCTTGCCGTAGTTGAGACAAACACTGTGTCTGTTTGAAGGACTTTAGTTAAACAAATCTTAAGATTTATAGCGGGTTCTCGGGCTAGCTGAACATGTACTGTGGAGACGCATCGACATCTGGTAATCATCTTGCTCGAAGAATAGAGTCTGCGCGTGGCGAGCCACGGGACAGAAATCGTTGAAATGTTTACTATCGTGCACTGTCCCAAGTATTTCTTTTAAGGAGAGCTATACAGTTACTTCATGCCTTTGTTAGATAAAACGTTCATCCCTTGACCGCGGCTACGTTCGGCGACTGGTTGTCGCCTCGAGCCCGAGCTCACTATCATAAATCTCGAACAATCGGAGTGACATTTGTTTAATCTTAATTACGACATTACGGTATTCCCGCGAATCCAAGGAGGGGTTCCGATGCTCTTCCATCTCCGACATATAAATATATTCTTTGTAACTAGTTTTAATAATACAGTATCGAATAATTTACTATTACTGTTCATTAGGTTATTACTGATTCGATGTGAGTTACACACACACACACACATATATATTTTAAAAGTAAGTTTCCGTATGTAATTTTCCAAGACCATTTGTGGTTTCTTAACAGGTTTAGTTGTACATATTTTATCCATTTTATTTCTGTATTTGACAATTAATTAAAATGTGTATCCCTGCTGTCTCGATTATTTTCCTTCAGCTGTCATGTCGTATCTAGTCGTTCTCGTTTTGATCGATCAGGTTAGTTCGTGGCCCATTCTACTTATTGGTTGAGTTTATTTAATGATTTTATTTAGTTTGTATTTATATACCTTCATTGATTGGCTGTATTATCTTTCCTATTGTTTTATTTATTTTATTTTGTTTATCTGTCATACATAACCCTTTTGTTTTGATTGGACCGCGGCTAATTAAATTCATTGGTGAATTGGGTAGTTATTAGTTAGTTTGTTATTATTGGTTGTGTTTAATTATTCATACGTTTGAATCGCAGCTTCTTTTATTTATTGGTCCATTTAATCATTTCATTTTATTTGTATTTTATATATCATTGTTGATTGGTTGTAGTGTCTCTTCTTATTGTTTCATTAACTTTATTTTGTTTGTCTGTCCTATATAATCCTTTTTATTTTGATTGGTACGTGGTTCGTTAAATTCATTAGTTGATTGGTTAGTTGTTAGTTAATTTATTATTATTGGCCGTGTTTAATTATTCATACGTTATTGGTTCGTGGCGTCACGTGCGGAGCACGGGACGTGACAATACTATATAACGTTATACGTTATAACGTCATGCTATATAAAGTCATACATTATAACGTAATACCGTATAACATTATACATTATATCGTAGAGTTAGAGTTCGCGAACTCTATTCTGACGTTCCTTATTCCGATTTTGATTATATTAAGTGTTAAGATTTTCTGTATGTATATGTATATATGTAGATACATATATATGTATATGTGTATGTATTATTATTTCCATTGTTTCTCGGATTGTTAATTGAAACGTGAATTTCATATATTTATTTCCTTTGTGTTTAGTGGTTTTTGTTTAATAACATATACATATATGTCGGAGATGGAAGAACACCGGAACCCCTCCTTGGATTCGCGGGAATACCGTAATGTCGTAATTTAGATTAAACAAATGTCACTCCGATTGTTCGAGATTTATGATAGTGAGCTCGGGCTCGAGGCGACAATCAGTCGCCGAACGTAGCCGCGGTCAAGGGATGAACGTTTTATCTAACAAAGGCATGAAGTAACTGTATAGCTCTCCTTAAAAGAAATAGTCGTAGCGACACGTGGCAGTAAATACTTCAATTGTTTCTGTCCCGCGGCCCGCCACACGCAGATTTTGTCCTCCGGGTAAGATGATCGCCGGGTGTCGGCATGCCTTTGCAGTGTATGTTTAGCTAACGTGAGGACCCGCTATAAATCTCAAGATTTAATCAAGCGAAGTCCTTCAAACAGACAAACAGTCTTTGTTGCAACTATGGGAAGATAGGAGAAACCTATTTTTCCACGAACGATGCTTCCCGTTAACAACCTTCTCTCAAGGGCGGCCAGCATCTCTTTCTAAACCCCGAAAATGGAGATTGACCAATTAGCAACAGCGCTAATTTCCCTCACCTTCGGAACGAAAGCTTTTGTAACGTAAATCACGTCAGTGACCAGGACACACACACCGCGGGCAGGATGGTGTCACGATCGGCATACTTCGAACCCGATGTACCGATGATGGAGACAAAGATATGGCGGTCTTGACGACAATGTATATCGCCGAAGTGCCTAAAGAGTCATCTATGTCCTAACGGTCCTTCCCCCGAATGTTCTAGAAGCGTAGCAACGGTCAAGTACGCCTACCGGGTAGTGGGGATATTGAGGGATGACAAACAAAGAGGAAACAGATGCCACCGAAAGTAAAAATATTGTAAGAGCCTCAGTCTCGAACGGTCACGCCTAGAGCTCAGAAGTGTCTTATAAGTGTATAAACGAGGAAAAAATAAAGTTTTCTTCTTTCTTTTAAATTTCTTTTTATTTTACGCGACACTTTCCTCGACGAATCCGAGGATTTCATGTCCCTAGACACACCCATCATAGTTTTCCTCGACGGCATCATCGAGACGGAGAGTCATTCTTTCGTGAGATCTCATTAACGAGTAATAGTACTTTCTTTACAACTAGTACTATCTTTACAACCAGTGAATATCTCACGTCTAGTTAACGAAGAGTTAGACTTGAACTGTGCGAGAACATACTTTTATCATCCCGTGACCGCAGATGCGTTTCGAACCTAAGGTCATTATCACTAGTGCTACGAGTGCCTAATCTTGTTAATAAGCTTGTGTTAATAAACTATTCATTGTACCACGACAATGGCTAATTCTAGTGAAAATTCATTAAACGCCCCTCACCATAATCCTGACTTCAATCCGACATATATATATATATGTCGGAGATGAAAGTACACCGGAACCCCTCCTTGGATTCGCGGGAATACCGTAACTTTGTAACTTACAATAAACAAATGTCGCTCCAACTGTTCGAGATTTATGATCATGAGCTTGGGCTCGAGGCGACAATCAGTCGCCGAACGTAACCGCGGTCAAAGTGATGAACGTTTTATCTAACAAAGGCATAGAGTAACTCTATACCTCTCCTTAAAAGAAATAGTCGTAGCGACACGCGGCAGTAAATATTTCAATGGTTTCTGACCCGTGGCTCGCCACACGCAGATTCTATCCTCCGGGTAAGATGATCTCCAGATGTTAACATACCTCCGCAGTATATGTTTAGCTAACGTGAGGACCCGCAATAAATCTTAAGATTTAGTCAAGCAAAGTCCTTCATATAGACAAGCAGTCTTTGTTGCAACTACGGGAAGATAGGAGAAACCTATCTTCCGCGAACGCTGCTGCCCCCCGTCAACAACCTCCCCTCAAGGGCGGCCAGCATCTCTTTCAAAACGCCGATATGGAGATCGACCAATTAGCAACAGCGCTAATTTCCCTCACCTTTGGAACGGAAGCTTTCTTTGACGAATCTGAGGATCTCATATCCTTAGACCCACCCATTATAGTTTTCCTCGACGGCATCGTCGAGACGGAGAGTCATTCTTTCGTGCGATCTCATTGACGAGTGACAGTACTATCTTACAACCAGTGAATACCTCACGTCTAGTTAACAAAGAGTTAGGACTTGAACTGTGCGAGAACATACGTTTATCATCCCGTGACCGCGGATTCGTTTCGAACCTAAGGTCATTATCACTAGTGCTACGAGTGCCTAATCTTGTTAATAAGCCTGTGCTAACAAGCTCTTCATTGTATCACAGCAGTGGCTAATTCAAATGAAAATTCATTAAAATTCATTAAATTCATAAACCTGACATATATATATATATATGTTGGAGATGAAAGAACACCGGAACCTTCCCTTTGGAACTTTGGAAAGATCCCTTAGTACTGTAATCCAGATTTCACCATAGCCGTACTAAGAAATTGTTGTCATTCGATCCGACTGTACTCATTCGAGATTTATAATAGTGAGCTCGGGCTCGAGGCGACAACCAGTCGCCGAACGTAGTCGCGGTCAAGGGATGAACGTTTTGTCTAACAAAGGCATGAAGTAACCCTATAGCTCTCCTTAAAAGGAATACTTAGGACGGGGCACGACGGTAAGCATTTCAACGATTTCTGTCCCGTGGCTCGCCACACGCAGACTCTATTCTTTGAGTAAGATGATTACCAGATGTCGACGCGTCTCCACAGTACATGTTCAGCTAGCCCGAGGACCCGCTATAAATCTTAAGATCTGTTTAACTAAAGTCCTTCAAACCGACAAACAGTCCTCGTTCCAACTACGAGAAAATAGAAGAAACCTATTTTTCTCACGAACGACGCTTCCTCTTCTCGAACTTTCTCTTAAGGGCGGCTAGCACCCTTCCCTAACCACCAACATGGAAATTGACCAATTAACAGTAACGCCAATTTCCCTCACTTTCCGAATGAAGGCTTTTCTCCACGAATCCGATGATTTCGTGCCCTTGGGCACACCCATCATAGTTTTCCTCGACAGCGTTACCGTGATGGAGAACCACTCTCCGGTACGATCTCAAAGACGATTTAAGTAACTCTCAGATATGTAGTGATTGCCTCGTGCATTAACATTGAGTACAACTTAGACGCTGAAGAAAAGTAGAGTTCGTCATCCCCTTAACCGCGGATTCGTTAGTGAGCCTAGGATCATTGTCATTAGCTTCTCGGGTATCTAATTATCGCGATTACTTGTCCAATTCCATCATAGTCATATTTGCACTAGTAAATATCTCCTCTATTGCATAATGATCACCTCTAGCGCCAATAGGGATTCGTTTCACGCCCTCAACCCTAACTCAAATCTTAACGCCAACCCGACATATACATGTGTATTGTAGTATCGTGAGGAAAAAACCTGGTTAGAAACAAACCAAAACATTGTCGTCTGACCTTCGGCTGTTGGTTTACATAAGAGAAAAACCTATTGACTAAAGTCACCTAGTCCTTGCGGCACGAAAACAAGACCGGATTAGGAAAAGGACAAAATAACGTTAATCGAGAAGTGAGAACGTTTTATCGAGAGGTCAGAGTTAGTCGAGAAGCGGAGGAGTAGAGTTGTAGAGTTGAATGAGTCAGCGGAGTTGCCTGAGTTGCTAGCGTTGTTGAGAGATTGAGTTGTTAGAGTTATAGAGTTGCGAGAGTGATTTGAGTAGAATAAGATTTTTGCGTTTAGTTCAAGTTGAACATTTATCGTTCTCTGTCCAATAAACCTCTGTTATTTTTATTTATCTTAAATAAATAGCATTAGGAGAATTTTACAAATCTAAATTATCCTAATCCTATCCTTTCCGATACTACATTTTGGGGGCTCGTCCAGGATTGAAACCAGACAGAGAACGACACGTTTTACGGAACTACTCGTGCTGAAAAGAAAAGAGTTGAAAATGGCAAATTGTGAAGAAGAACAGTTTTCAAGTGAGGAAAATCTAACGCTGGAAGAATTAAGAAACAAGCTTGCACAGTTAAATCTACCAATATCTGGTGCAAGGTCAGTGTTGGTTGCCAGGCTAAGTCGAGCATATAGTACTGGACAACCAGGTTGTTGTCAGCAAAGAGCCAGCAAACGGTAAAAAGACCACGGAGAAGCAAGGTTCAGGGGCAATACCAAAAACTAAGCGTGATCGAGATGAAGACGAAGATCTCGAGAAGCTTAGGACAAAAGAATTAAGAGAACGTCTTGCTAGTATGGGGCTAGAGACGAGAGGAAGAAAAGCTGAACTACATGTGAGACTACAGGCGGCGATGGAAGAAGAGAATACGTCGTCGGAAGAAGAGAGCGACGACGAAAGCGAAACTGAAGACGACGAAGAAGACGAAAGAGAAAGCAAAAGGAACGTGCGAGGTGTATATCAAAAACCTGACTAATTCCGTAGAAAAGCACGTAGGTATACAACAGTAAGTTTTCAGGATGTCCAAGACGCCTTAGAAGTTTTTACAGGCGAAAACAACGAAAATATTAATCAATGGTTCGAGGCGTTCGAAGAAACTGCAAGCATATGTAGGTGGACAAAAGAATAAAAGGTAATTTATGCAAAAAAGTTGATGAACGGATCGGCAAAAATATTTGTGAATTATGAGTGCCATGCTAGAACTTGGCGCGAGTTAAAAGAAGGTCTGATAAGGGAGTTTTCGAAAAAATTTAACACTTGGCAAATACACCGCAAACTGCAGGAAACAAAAAAAAAGAGACGACGAAGGATGTACTGCGTACATGTACCGAATGCTTGGTATAGCCAGTCAAATGAATATGGAAGAAGCAGCAAAGATAAGGTACATCATAGATGGAATAAGAGACAAAGAAGTCAATAAAACAATATTGTACGGGGCTAAATCAATAAAAGAGCTAAAAGAAAATCTTATCATCTATGAGGAACAAAAATCCCGTATAGCAGAATCAACTATGAGACCGGTTAGAGCTAAGGACAATGGAAGATACAAGCAGTCGGAAGATGTAGCGAAGTATAAAAGGTGTTATAATTGCGGTGATGAAGAACACGTGTGTGCAGAGTGTCCGAACAAGTCGAGGGGACCTAAATGTTTCAAGTGTAGAGAATACGGATACATTGCATCGAGGTGCGACAATCTGAGCGAGTCCATTAAAGAGGTTGGTAGTGTGTTTCGATTGTTACCGACGAAGCGTGGTAAAGACGTGAAGATCGGAAATTTCGAACTGAGCGCGCTGGTAGACACCGGTAGCGGATCCTTAACGAACGATGGCGGCAAGTAGAACGGACACGTGCACGTCGCTCCGTAGGCATAACCGTAATATCTGGATTAATTAAAGAATTCGGGCGGAAAAGTGCACGAAAGTGAAGTTCTAGTGCTGCGGAATGAGTGAGAATACAAGGAATAGTGGAGCTCGCTGGAATAAAAGCGAGAGAAGTGATAGAATGTGCTGTATGTGAAAAGTGTGGTTAGGGGCAGAGCGGGGGCCATCTTGGGTCGCGCGACCGAAGCGCCACCGTGCGGTCTACCTGGGTAACCAAGGAGTGGTGAAGAGCGCCTCCGTGGAGGGCCAGTTAAAACTCCCCGCGTCGAACAGTGATAGTGACATTGCGAGTTTTGGAAATATCCGGACATCAGTCATACGATAGGCGATTTTACGACGACATCGGCAAGTTTATTTGGATACGAATTGTATACATTCCGAAGGATACAGTGTGATTATACGACGACCGGCTACGTCAACGGACATTTCCCTTTTATATAAGAAAACAATATGGATAAGTTAAATAAGGTAAATAAACTTACTTACGGCTCAGGGTGTTTCGGAGCCACCAGGTCCCGTCGGTGATTCGAGTAGCGTCCCAGGCTCGACCCGACGGTCACCCAACGACTGGACGAACGGCGAGGGGAAGGTCGATCCCAGGGCCTCCCCTCGTTCGGTAAACACGACCGGGGACCAAGAAACACCCGCAGTTGTCACGGAGGAAAAGATGTGCAAGAAAACCACAAGAAAATACCTCGAACGTGATGAAGACATCGCGGGAATCATCGCCGAGATGCCAATGCAGGCATTCAAGGAAAAGACACCACCCACCGAAAAGGCGACCCGAATCGCCAAGGAAAAAATCTCGAAAGGTGACAAGATCACCAGATATATGAGAAAGTCCCCAGTGGAGGAGAGCGCGTGCGAGACAACGAGAAGCCTGGCCAGGAGCCAGCCGTTGGCAACGAGGGACGAAGCAGCCAGCACCTCGGAGCTAGACACACCGGCGGAAATGTCGGACAGCTGCAGCGAAGCGGCGGCACCAAGGGAATGTCTCAGGAGGAAGGCCATGGCGAACAGAGCAACGGCCGAGACCAAAAGGAATGACGAGAACAGTATCGTCATCAAAATGAGCGAATGGAAGGCGATGACGGAAATCATCACAGAAGTCTTCCGCGAAATCCAATGCATAGGTAGCAGACTCTACCTCATGAGCAAAAAGGATACCGACATCAAGAAAAGGAGGGACGCTATCAGTAAAAAAGCGATCAAGCTCCACTCGATGTTGGATGAGATGAGGCTCAAGAGGAACGCTAGGATAGTCACGGCCGCCAGGATGACCACCCCTCCGGGGAGGAGTGAGGAGAAGGAAGAAAAAAGGAAGGAGATATCGCCCATCGAGGAGAAAGGCGACACCAAGAGAAAGAGACCAACGACCGTGGAGGCCTCCTACGCAGGAGCCTGTGCCGGCAACAGCTCGGCAAAAGCGACTACGGACTGCACGGACAGCGATGTAAAGGAAGACTGGATCCCTGTCCGCGGAAGGAGAGGAAAAAAACGGACACCCCGACGGTGGTCAGGAAGGCGAACGCAGGAAGGGCGGCATTGGACAAGCCAAAGAGGCCGGAGGGACGGAAGAGGGTACGTAACAGACCCGAAGCCATCCTCGTCAAAGTAGGACTAGACAAGGAGTGGATCCAGGTCTACAAAGACTTGATGGGGGCAAGGAAGACCCTAAAAGAGAGCAGCGGAATTAGAAGGACCAGAACAGGAGACATTCTGATCGAGCTGAAAGCAGGTAGCAACGCCAAAAAGACCGCGGCGGATATGAACACGGCGCTAAGAGGCAAGGTGAGAGCGCTACCAATGCGCGACAAGACCTCCGTGGAGATCAGGGATATAGACCCGCTCGTAGGCAAGGAAGAACTAGCCAGGGAGATAGTAATGCAACTATGCATAAGCGACATCACCGAGGTCGAAGTAAAAACCCTAAGAATGGCGCCGTGGGGCACCCAATCGGCAATAGTGACGATGCCGAAAGCCTATCTGGCCAAAGAGGGGGCGAGCCGGAAGATCAGAACCGGCTTGACGATAGCCTCGATAAAGGCACTACCCAATGTGGTAAAGTGCTTCAGATGTCACATGTTCGGGCATATCGCGAACAAATGCACGGCGATAAGCCCTGGAAAGGAGATTTGCAGGAAGTGTGGAGCCAAAGACCACACGATAGCTGCCTGCGTCAACGCACCCTGCTGCTCCATCTGCAGCAAGGAGAAAGGAGTGAAATTTGACCACGTAACCGGATCCCTGGCTTGTCCAGAATATAGAAGGCGGTTGAAAGCGAATAAATGAGGATACTGCAGATAAACCTCTGTGGTGGCACTCGTCAAGCCAAATACCACCACTCGACACTAACTAGTGTCGGACGACGGCAGCGCAGTGGTTAACGTCTTAGGTTGCGAACGTTCGGAACCCGGGTTCGAATCCCGGCGACCGGAGACCGATTTTACTCCCACGCACCAAAAAACGGAGGAAAAATCAGCAGTACCCCAGCAGCGACATCTACAGCCCCCAGTGACAATTACAGCGGACCAGGCCCAACTACTACAACTATAACTCACGGCCACCTCAAATTGGTGACCCCGACGTGATTTTAAGTGAATGAGGTGATAGTGCTTGTGAGATTTCAAACGCCGCGAAGTTAAGACAGTGCAAAATGACCGATACCGCCGATTTTGAACATGCGACGGTCGGGGGTAGCAACGTAGACTCGATAAACGCACTCCTGCGTGTACCACCTTTCTGGCCTGACGATGTTGAGTTGTGGTTTACGATGCTGGAAGTGCAGTTCGCAACTGCTCGGATCACGAGCGGCCAGGAAAAATTCCAGACCGCTGTTGCACACCTCGATAAGTCGCACGCGAGATTAATCCAAGACGTATTGACCGCCCCACCGGCGACCGGATGTTACGAGTTCGTCAAAAAGGAGCTCATCAAGAGACTGGGAGAATCGGACGCCAAGAGACTCCGACAAGTAATCGAGAAGGAACAAATGGGCGATAGGAAGACATCCCAGTTCTACCGAGATCCAGGAAATTTAGCCACCAACGCGTTAGCGGACGATTTCATTCTTACAGTCTGGGAAGGCCGACTCCCGCTGCGCGTGAGAAGCATCCTAGCCTCCGTATAGAGCAAAGACCCAGAAACCCGCATCCAAATCGCCGATAGCATCTTTGAAACAACCATGGAAACAGGGCAGATCGTCGCGGCCAGCGCAGTCCAACTACCCGCGGCAACCCACACAACCGGTCAGAACAGCGGAATAGGCGACCCCGTGGCAACCGCCTTCAACACGTTGAACGAACGGTTAGCGCGAATGGACGCCTGTATGGCCCAGATGCGAGCGCAATTTGCCGAGCTGAGAACTGACGTACATCGCCGACCACGATCACAATCGCGTTCGCGTACACAATTCCGCCGCCGTCCGCGTTCCCGCGAGCAGCCGCGGCAAGATGGACTATGCTGCTACCACGCACAGCACCGAGAACGCACGAGAAAGTGCACATTCCCATGCTCTTGGAATTCGGGAAACGGAACCAGCCGTCCGTAAAAGCGGCAAACGACGACGGTTTAGCATCTCGCCGCATATTCGTAACGGATAGGAACTCGCGAATCTCCTACCTTATCGATACCGGCGCCGATATTTGCGTATTCCCGCGCAGCATGTTACACGGGCCCGTGAGCAAAAGCGAGTACGAGTTGTTCGCGGCCAACGGGACACGGATCACAACATACGATACCGTCGCGATCAATCTAAACCTGTCCCTACGCAGAGCATTCAAATGGAACTTCACGGTAGCCGACGTCAAAACACCCATCATCGGCATGGACTTCCTAAGCCATTACGGGTTGCTCGTGGACGCGCGAAACAAAAGCCTCATCGACATGGCAACCCAAATTTCATCGAGGGGATAGACCCCCACGACAGACGAAGTGTCCGTTAAGACCATTACCGACGAATCACCATATCACCAACTCCTGGCAGAATTTCCGGACCTCACTCGCCCACCGATTTTTGGAAAAGAGAGGACTCGACACGGTGTGGTACACCACATCGAAACCACGCCTGGCCCGCCGGTCTACAACAAATCCCGCCGTCTCGCACCTGATCGACTTAAACAGGTAAAGGAGGAATTCGAGCTCATGATCGAGCAGGGCGTGATGCGACCATCGAAAAGCCCGTGGGCATCACCTCTGCACGTAGTGCCGAAAAAGGACGGAAACCTGCTACCATGTGGCGACTACCGTGCATTGAACGCCTGCACCGTACCCGACAGGTACTCACCGCCACATATCGAAGACTTCGATCGAAGACATACCATGCATCATCTGCATGGTAAGCGAATCTTCTCAAAGATCGATCTCGTCCGCGCGTACCATCAAATTCCGATCGCGCCCGAAGACATCGAAAAAACCGCGATAATAACACCTTTCGGACTTTTCGAAGCAACAAACATGATGTTTGGACTTCGGAACGCCGCGCAAACATGTCAGCGATTCGTCGACGAAATCACACGCGGGCTCGATTTCTTCTACGCGTACATCGATGATTTCCTCATAGCATCGGACGACGAAAGTCAACATCGCGAACATTTGAAAATTCTGTTCAACCGCCACAATAATTACGGCGTCGTGATAAACCCCACGAAATGCGAATTCAGCGTGCACGAAATTACTTTCCCCGGATACTCGGTAAACTCCGACGGAATTAAGCCGCCGCCCGAACGCGTCGAAGCGATTATAAAATTATCGAAACCCGCGAACGCTAAGCAACTACGTAGGTACGCCGGTATGATAAACTTCTACCGACGTTTTATACCGGGGGCCGCAGAAACACTCAAACCGCTCAATGACTTGTTAAAAGGCGCGAAAAAGGGCAACGCGCCCATAGAGTGGTCGGAACAGTCGGAAAACAGCTTTCGCGAATCGCAACGTGCTCTCGTGGATGCCACGATCCTGGCGCATCCGATACCAGGCGCGCCTAACAGCCTCACGGTAGATGCATCCGACTACGCAGTGGGAGCAGTATTACAACAACACGCGAATAACGAATTGCAACCGCTAGGGTTCGCATCTCTCAAATCTCTGACCCCCGCTCAGCAAAAATATAGCGCGTACGATCACGAACTACTCGCAATATACACCGCAATCAAACACTTTCGACACGCTTTAGAAGGCAGAAACTTTGTAATATATACCGGCCACAAACCTCTTACTTACGTGTTCAGACAAAAGTTAGAAAAGTGTTCGCCGCGACAATTTCGATATCTAGACTACATCGGTCAATTCAGCACCGATATACGTTACATAAAGGACCTAGATAACAACGTAGACGAAGCTCTGTCACGCATCGAAGCAATAGGGAAGTAGTAGTATCTAACGTTTTACGTTATAGTGTAATAGTATATGACGTTATACGTTATATGCTAAGGCTATATAACGTTATACGTTATAACGGAACAATTTACAACGTTATACGTTATTACGTAATAATATATAACGTTATTCGTTATATGGTAATACTATATAACGTTATACGTTATAACGTAACAATATACAACTTTATACGTTATTACGTAATAATATACAACGTTATACGTTATTACGTAATAATATGCAACGTTATATGTTATATCGTTATACGTTATTACGTAATGGTATATAACGATATATGTTATATCGTAACAATATACAACGTTATACGTTATTACGTAATGGTATATATCGTTATACGTAATAGTATATAACGTTATACGTTATATGGTAATACAATATAACGTTATACGTTATATGGTAATACAATATAACGTTATACGTTATATGGTAATACAATATAACGTTATACGTTATATGGTAATACTATATAACGTTATACGTTATAAAGTAACAATATACAAATTTATACATTATTACGTAATAATATACAACGCTATACGTTATATGGTAATACTATATAACGTTATACGTTATAACGTAAAGATATACAATGTTTTACGTTATTGCGTAATACTATACAACGTTATACGTTATAACGTAACAATATACAACGTTATACGTAATTACGTAATAGTATATAACGTTATTCGTTATAGCGTAAAAATATACAACGTTATACTTTATACGTAATTATACGTTATTATGTAGTATATAACGTTATACGTTGTACCGTAACAATATACTACGTTATACGCTATTACGTAGTAATATACAACGTTATACGTTATTACGTAATAGCATATAACGTTATACGTTATAACGTAATAGTATATAACGTTATACGTTACATGCTAATACTATATTACGTTATACGATATAACGGAACAATATACAACGTTATAGGTTATTACGTAGCAATATACAACGTTATACGCTTTTACGCAATAATATTCAACGTTATACGTTATTACATAATAGTATGTAACGTTATATGTTATATCGTAACAATATACAACGTTATACGCTATTACGTAGTAATATACAACGTTATACGTTATTACGTATTAGTATATAACGTTATACGTTATATGGTAAAACTATATATCGTTATACGTTATTACGTAATAGTATATAACGTTATCCGTTATAACGTAACAATATACAACGTTATACGCTATTACCTAGTAATATAAGGCATTATACGTTATATGGTAATACTATGGTAATACTACATAACGTTATACGTTATTACGTAATATTATATAACGTTATACGTTATATGGTAATACTATATAACGTTATACGTTAAAACGTAACAATATTCAACGTTATACGTTATTACGTAATAGTTTATAACGTTATACGTTATATGGTAATACTATATAACGTGATACGTTATTACGTAATAATATAGAACTTTATACGTTACAACGTATTAGTGTATATCGTTATACATTATATGGTAATACCATATAACGTCATACGTAATATGGTAATGCTATATAACGTTATACGTTATTACGTAATGGTATATAACGTTATACGTTATTTCGTAATGATATATAACGTTATACGTTATAACGTAACAATATACAACGTTATACGCTATTACCTAATAATATACAGCGTTATACGTTATATGGGAATACTATGGTAATACTACATAACGTTATACGCTATTACGTAATATTATATACCGTTATACGTTATATGGTAATACTATATAACGTTATACGTTATAACGTAACAATATTCAACGTTATACGTTATTACGTAATAGTTTATAACGTTATACGTTACATGGTAATACTATATAACGTTATAACTTATAACGTAACAATATACAACGTTATACGTTATTACGTAATAGTATATAACGTCATACGTTATATGGTAATACTATATAACGTTATACGTTATTACGTAGTAGTATATAACGTTATACGTTATAACGTAACAGTATACATCGTTATACGTCATAACGTAACAATATACAACGTTATACGCTATTACGTAATAATATACAACGTTATACGTTATTACATAATGGTACATATCGATATAGATTATATGGTAATATATACCGTTATCAGTCATCGCGTAACAATATACAACGTTATACGTTATATGGTAATACTATATAAAGCTATACGTTATAACGTAACAATATACAACGTTATACGTTATTACGTAATAGTATGTAACGTTATACATTATACGGTAATACTATATAACGTTATACGTTATATGGTAATACTATATAACGTTATACGCTATAACGTGACAATATACAACGTTATACTGTTATTACGTAATAATATACAACGTTATACGTTATTACGTGATAGTATATAACTTTATACATTATAACGTAGCAATATACAACGTTATACGCTATTGCATAATAATATACAACGTTATACGTTATTATGTAATAGTATATATCGTTATACGTTATATGGTAATACTATGAAAACCTATACGTTATTACGTAATAGCATATAACGTTGTACGTTATATGGTAATAATATATAACGTGATACGTTATAACGTAACAATATACAACGTTATACGTTATTACGCAATAATATACAACGTTATACGTTTTTACGTAATAGTATATATCGTTATACCTGATATGGTAATACTATATAACGTTATACGTTATTTCGTAATAGTATATAACGTTATACATTACATGGTAGTACTATATAACGTTATACGTTATAGCGTAACAATATACAACGTTATAAGCTATTACGTATTAGTATATAACGTTATACGTTACAACGTAACAATATACAACGTTATACATTATAACGTAGCAATATACAACGTTATACGTTATAACGTAACAATATACAACGTTATACGCTATTGCGTAATTATATACAACGTTATACGTTATTACGTGATAGTAAATATCGTTATACGTTATATGGTAATACTATATAACGCTATACGTTATTACGTAATAGTATATAACGTTGTACGTTATATGGTAATAATTAGAATGTTATACGCTATTACGTGATAATATACAAAGTTAAACGTTATTGCGTAATAATATACAACGTTATACGGAATATGCTAATACTATGGTAATTCTGTATAACGTTACACGTTATATGGTAATACCATATAATGTTATACGTTATTACGTAATAATCTACAACGTTATACGTTATTACGTAATGGTATATATCGTTATACGATATATGGTATTACTATATATCCCTATACGTTATTACGTAATAGTATATAACGTTATACATTTCAACGTAACAATGTACAACGTCTTACGTTATAGCGTAACAATATACATCGTAACACGCTGTTGCGTAATAATATACAACGTTATACGTTATTACGTAACAGTATATATCGTTATATGTTATATGGTAATACTATATAAAGTTATACGTTATTACGTAATAATATACAACGTTAAACGTTACTACGTAATAGTATATAACGTTGTACGTTATATGGTAATACTATATAACGTCATACGTTATATGATAATACTATATAACGTCATACGTTATATGGTAATACTATATAACGTCATACGTTATATGGTAATACTATATAACGTTATATGTAATAGCGTAACAATATGCAACGATATACGCTATTACGTAATAGTACATAACGTAACACGTTACATGGAAATACTATATAACGTTATACGTTATTACGTAATAATATACAACGTTATACGTTTTTACGTAATAGTATATATCGTTATACCTGATATGGTAATACTATATAACGTTATACGTTATTTCGTAATAGTATATAACGTTATACGTTACATGTTAGTACTATATAACGTTATATGTTATTACGTAATAGTATATAACGTTATACGTTATATGGTAATATTATGTAACGTGATACGTTATTTCGTAATAGTATATAAGGCTATACGTTATATGGTAATACTATATAACGTTATACGTTATAGCGTAACAATATGCAACGTTATAAGCTATTACGTATTAGTATATAACGTTATACGTTATAACGTAACAATATAAAACGCTATACGCTATTGCGTAATAATATACAACGTTATACGTTATTACGTAATAGTATATATCGTTATACGTTATATGATAATACTATATAAACGTATACGTTATTACGTAAGAATACATAACGTTATACGTTATAACGTAAGAATATATAACGTTATACGTTATAACGTAATAATATACAACGTTAAACGTTACTACGTAATAGTATATAAAGTTATACGTTATATGGTAATACCATATAAAGTTATACGTTAGTACGTAATAATATACAACGTTATACGTTATTACGTAATGGTATATATCATTATACGATATATGGTAATACTTTATATCCCTATACGTTATTACGTAATAGTATATAACGTTATACGCTATAACGTAACAATATACAGCGTTATACGCTATTGCGTAATAATATACAACGTTATACGTTATTACGTAATAATATACAACGTTGTACGTGATATGGTAATACTATATGACGTTATACGTTATAACGTAACAATAGACAACGTCTTACGTTATTACGTAATAGTATATGACGATATACGTTATAACGTAACAATATACAACGTTATACGTTATTGCGTAATAGTATATAGCGTTATACATTACAACGTAACAATGTACAACGTCTTACGTTATAGCGTAACAATATACAACGTAACACGCTGTTGCGTAATAATATACAACGTTACACGTTATTACGTAACAGTATATATCGTTATATGTTATATGGTAATACTATATAACGTTATACGTTATTTCGTAACAGTATATAACGCTATACGTTATATGGTAATACTATATAACGTTATACGTTATAGCATAACAATATACAACGTTATAAGCTATTACGTATTAATATATTACGTATTAGTATAAAACGTTATACGTTACAACGTAACAATATACAACGTTATACATTATAACGTAGCAATATACAACGTTATACGTTATAACGTAACAATATACAACGTTATACGCTATTGCGTAATTATATACAACGTTATACGTTATTTCGTTGCAGTATATAATGTTATACGTTATATGGTAATACTATATACCGTTATACGTTATATGGTAATACTATATAACGTTATACGTTATATGGTAATACTATATAACGTTATACGCTATAACGTGACAATATACAACGTTATACGCTATTGTGTAATAATATACCACGTTATACGTTATTACGTAATAGTAAATATCGTTATACGTTATATGGTAATACTATATAACGCTATACGTTATTACGTATTAGTATATAACGTTGTACGTTATATGGTAATAATATATAACGTGATACGTTATAACAATACGTAACAATATACAACGTTATACGTTATTACGTAATAATATACAACTTCATACGTAATATGCTAATACTATGGTAATTCTGTATAACGTTATACGTTATTACGTAATAGTATATAACTTTATACGTTATAACGTAGCAATATACAAAGTTATAAGTTATAACGTAACAATATAAAACGGTATACGCTATTGCGTAATAATATACAACGTTATACGTTATTACGTAATAGTATATAACGTTATACATTACATGGTAATACTATATAACGTTATACGTTATTTCGTAATAGTATATAATGCTATACGTTATATGGTAATACTATATAACGTTATACGTTACAGCATAACAATATACAACGTTATAAGCTATTACGTATTAATATATTACGTATTAGTATATAACGTTATACGTTACAACGTAACAATATACAACGTTATACATTATAACGTAGCAATATACAACGTTGTACGTTACAACGTAACAATATACAACGTTATACGCTTTTGCGTAATAATATACAACGTTATACGTTATTTCGTTGCAGTATATAATGTTATACGTTATATGGTAATACTATATAACGTTATACGTTATATGGTAATACTATATAACGTTATAGGCTATAACGTGACAATATACAACGTTATACGCTATTACGTAGTAATATACAACGTTATACGTTATTACGTGATAGTATATAACGTTATACATTATAACGTAGCAATATACAACGTTATACGTTATAACGTAACAATATACAACGGTATACGCTATTGTGTAATAATATACCACGTTATACGTTATTACGTAACAGTAAATATCGTTATACGTTATATGGTAATACTATATAACGCTATACGTTATTACGTAATAGTATATAACGTTGTACGTTATATGGTAATAATATATAACGTCATATGTAATAGCGTCACAATATGCAACGATATACGCTATTACGTAATAGTACATAACGTAACACGTTACATGGAAATACTATATAACGTTATACGTTATTACGTAATAGTATATAACGTTATACGTTATATGGTAATATTATGTAACGTGATACGTTATTTCGTAATAGTATATAAGGCTATACGTTATATGGTAATACTATATAAGGTTATACGTTATAACGTAAGAATATACAACGTTATACGTAATGACGTAATAGTATATAACGTTATACATTATATGGTATTACTATATAACGTTATACGTTATTTCGTAACAGTATATAACGCTATACGTTATATGGTAATACCACATAACGTTATAAGTTATAGCGTAACAATATACAACGTTATACGCTATTACGTAATAGTATATCACGTTATACATTACATGGTCTTACTATATAACGTTATACGTTATTTCGTAATAGTATATAAGGCTATACGTTATATGGTAATACTATATAACGTTATACGTTATAGCGTAACAATATACAACGTTATAAGCTATTACGTATTAGTATATAACGTTATACGTTACAACGTAACAATATACAACGTTATACATTATAACGTAGCAATATACAACGTTATACGATATAACGTAACAATATACAACGTTATACGCTATTGCGCAATTATATACAACGTTATACGTTATTTCGTTGCAGTATATAATGTTATACGTTATATGGTAATACTATATAACGTTATACGTTATATGGTAATACTATACAACGTTATACGCTATTACGTAGTAATATACAACGTTATACGTTAATACGTGATAGTATATAACGTTATACATTATAACGTAGCAATATACAACGTTATACGTTATAACGTAATAATATACAACGTTATACGTTATATGGTAATACTATATAACGTTATATGTAATAGCGTAACAATATGCAACGATATACGCTATTACGTAATAGTACATAACGTAACACGTTACATGGAAATACTATATAACTTTATACGTTATTACGTAATAATATACAACGTTATACGTTTTTACGTAATAGTATATATCGTTATACCTGATATGGTAATACTATATAACGTTATAGGTTATTTCGTAATAGTATATAACGTTATACGTTACATGGTTGTACTATATAACGTTACACGTTATTACGTAATAGTATATAACGTTATACGTTATATGGTAATATTATATAACGTGATATGTTATAACGTAACAATATATAACGTTATACGTTTTTACGTAATAGTATATATCGTTATACCTGATATGGTAATACTATATAACGTTATACGTTATTTCGTAATAGTATATAACGTTATACGCTATAACGTGTCAATATACAACGTTATATGCTATTACGTAATAATATACAACGTTATACGTTATTACGTGATAGTATATAACGTTATACATTATAACGTAGCAATATACAACCTTATACGATATAACGTAACAATATACAACGTTATACGCTATTTCGTAATAATATACAACGTTATACGTTATTACGTAATAGTATATATCGTTATACGTTATATGGTAATACTATATAAACCTATACGTTATTACGTAAGAATATATAACGTTATACGTTATGACGTATCAATATACAAGGTTATACGCTATTACGTGATAATATACAAAGTTAGCCGTTATTGCGTAATAATATACAACGTTATAGGGAATATGCTAATACTATGGTAATTCTGTATAACGTTACACGTTATATGGTAATACCATATAATGTTATACGTTATTACGTAATAATCTACAACGTTATACGTTATTACGTAATGGTATATATCGGTACATATATATAATATATATTTATAAATAAATTATAATATATTATTATAATATTATAAAATATAAATTTATAATATAAATTATATATAATATATATAACGTTATACGTTATAACGTAATAATATGCAATGCTATTCGTTATTACGTAACAGTATATAACGTTATACGTTATAGCGTAACAATATACAACGTTATACGGTATTACGAAATAGTATATAACGATATACGTTACAACGTAACAATATACAACTTTATATGTTAGAGCGTAACAATATACAACGTTATACGCTATTGCGTAATAATATACAACGTTATACGTTATTACGTAATAGTATATATCGTTATACCTTCTTACGTAATAGTAAAAGGTATGTAAATATGAAACCGGAATTTCTGTATAGAAAAAAACGTTTATTGTATGGTAACTATACGTTATATGATAATACTGTATATCGTTATACGTTATTACGTAATAATATACAACGTTATATGGTTTATGGTAATACGATGGTAACACTGTATAACGTTATTCGTTATTACGTAATAGTATATAACTTTATACGTTATAACGTAGCAATATACAACGTTATACGTTATAACGTAACAATATAAAACGGTATACGCTATTGCGTAATAATATACAACGTTATACGTTATTACGTAATAGTATATAACGTTATACATTATATGGTATTACTATATAACGTTATACGTTATTTCGTAACAGTACATAACGCTATACGTTATATGGTAATACTATATAACGTTATAAGTTATAGCGTAACAATATACAACGTTATACGCTATTACGTAATATTATATCACGTTACACATTACATGGTAATACTATATAACGTTATACGTTATTTCGTAATAGTATATAACGCTATACGTTATATGGTAATACTATATAACGTTATACGTTATAGCATAACAATATACAACGTTATAAGCTATTACGTATTAATATATTACGTATTAGTATATAACGTTATACGTTACAACGTAACAATATACAACGTTATGCATTATAACGTAACAATATACAACGTTATACGTTATAACGTAACAATATACAACGTTATACGCTATTGCGTAATAATATACAACGTTATACGTTATTACGTAATAGTATATATCGTTATACGTTATATGGTAATACTATATAAACGTATACGTTATTACGTAAGAATATATAACGTTATACGTTATAACGTAAGAATATATAACGTTATACGTTATAACGTAATAATATACAACGCTAAACGTTACTACGTAATAGTATATAAAGTTATACGTTATATGGTAATACTATATAACGTTATACGTTATATGGTAATTCTATATAAAGTTATACGTTATAACGTAACAATATACAACGTTATACGTTTTTACGTAATAGTATATATCGTTATATGTCATATGGCAATGATATATAATGTTATACGTTATTTCGTAAGAGTATATAACGTTATACGTTATATCGTAACAATATACAACGGTATACGCTATTGTGTAATAATATACCACGTTATACGTTATTACTTAATAGTAAATATCGTTATACGTTATATGGTAGTACTATATAACGCTATACGTTATTACGTAATAGTATATAACGTTGTACGTTATATGGTAATAATATATAATGTTATACGCTATTACGTGATAATATACAAAGTTATACGTTATTGCGTAATAATATACAACGTTATACGGAATATGCTAATACTATGGTAATTCTGTATAACGTCACACGTTATATGGTAATACCATATAAAGTTATACGTTATTACTTAATAATCTACAACGTTATACGTTATTACGTAATGGTATATATCGTTATACGATAAATGGTATTACTATATATCCCTATACGTTATTACGTAATAGTATATAACGTTATACGCTATAACCTAACAATATACAGCGTTATACGCTATTGCGTAATAATATACAACGTTAAACGTTACTACGTAATAGTATATAACGTTGTACGCTATATGGTAATAATATATAACGTCATACGTTATAACGTAACAATATACAACGTTATACGTTATTACGTAATAATATACAACTTCATACGTAATATGCTAATACTATGGTAATTCTGTATAACGTTATACGTTATTACGTAATAGCATATAACGTTATACGTTATAAAGTAACAATATACAACGTTATACGTAACATGCAATACTATGGTAATTCTGTATAATGTTACACGCTATTTCGTAATAGTATATAACTTTACGCGTTATATGGTAATACCATATAAAGTTATACGTTAGTACGTAATAATATACAACGTTATACGTTATTACGTAATGGTATATATCATTATACGATATATGGTAATACTTTATATCCCTATACGTTATTACGTAATAGTATATAACGTTATACGCTATAACGTAACAATATACAGCGTTATACGCTATTGCGTAATAATATACAACGTTATACGTTATTACATAATAATATACAACTTTGTACGTGATATGGTAATACTATATGACGTTATACGTTATAACGTAACAATATACAACGTAACACGCTGTTGCGTAATAATATACAACGTTATACGTTATTACGTAACAGTATATATCGTTATATGTTATATGGTAATACTATATAAAGTTATACGTTATTACGTAATAATATACAACGTTAAACGTTACTACGTAATAGTATATAACGTTAAACGTTACTACGTAATACTATATAACGTCATACGTTATATGGTAATACTATATAACGTCATACGTTATATGGTAATACTATATAACGTCATACGTTATATGGTAATACTATATAACGTTATATGTAATAGCGTAACAATATGCAACGATATACGCTATTACGTAATAGTACATAACGTAACACGTTACATGGAAATACTATATAACGTTATACGTTATTACGTAATAATATACAACGTTATACGTTTTTACGTAATAGTATATATTGTTATACCTGACATGGTAATACTATATAACGTTATATGTTATTTCGTAATAGTATATAACTTTATACGTTATATGGTAGTACTATATAACGTTATACGTTATTACGTAATAGTATATAACGTTATACATTATATGGTATTACTATATAACGTTATACGTTATTTCGTAACAGTATATAACGCTATACGTTATATGGGAATACCACATAACGTTATAAGTTATAGCGTAACAATATACAACGTTATACGTTATTACGTAATAGTATATCACGTTATACATTACATGGTAATACTATATAACGTTATACGTTATTTCGTAATAGTATATAAGGCTATACGTTATATGGTAATACTATATAACGTTATACGTTATAGCGTAACAATATACAACGTTATAAGCTATTACGTATTAGTATCAAACGTTATACGTTATAACGTAACAATGTACAACGTTATACATTATAACGTAGCAATATACAACGTTATACGTTATAACGTAACAATATACAACGTTATACGCTATTGCGTAATTATATACAACGTTATACGTTATTTCGTTGCAGTATATAATGTTATACGTTATATGGTAATACTATATAACGTTATACATTATATGGTAATACTATATAACGTTATACGCTATAACGTGACAATATACAACGTTATACGCTATTACGTAGTAATATACAACGTTATACGTTATTACGTGATAGTATATAACGTTATACATAATAACGTAGCAATATACAACGTTAAACGTTATAACGTAATAATATACAACGTTATACGTTATATGGTAATACTATATAACGTTATATGTAATAGCGTAACAATATGCAACGATATACGCTTTTACGTAATAGTACATAACGTAACACGTTACATGGAAATACTATATAACGTTATACGTTATTACGTAATAATATACAACGTTATACGTTTTTACGTAATAGTATATATCGTTATACCTGATATGGTAATACTATATAACGATATACGTTATATCGTAATAGTATATAACGTTATACGTTACATGGTAGTACTATATAACGTTATACGTTATTACGTAATAGTATATAACGTTATACGTTATATGGTAATATTATGTATCGTGATACGTTATAACGTAACAATATACAACGTTATACGTTTTTACGTAATAGTATATATCGTTATACCTGATATGGTAATACTATATAACGTTATACGTTATTTCGTAATAGTATATAACGTTATACATTATATGGTATTACTATATAACGTTATACGTTATAGCGTAACAATATACAACGTTATAAGCTATTACGTATTAGTATATAACGTTATACGTTACAACGTAACAATATACAACGTTATACATTATAACGTAGCAATATACAACGTTATACGTTATAACGTAACAATATACAACGTTATACGCTATTGCGTAATTATATACAACGTTATACGTTATTACGTGATAGTAAATATCGTTATACGTTATATGGTAATACTATATAACGCTATACGTTATTACGTAATAGTATATAACGTTGTACGTTATATGGTAATAATTAGAATGTTATACGCTATTACGTGATAATATACAAAGTTAAACGTTATTGCGTAATAATATACAACGTTATACGGAATATGCTAATACTATGGTAATTCTGTATAACGTTACACGTTATATGGTAATACCATATAATGTTATACGTTATTACGTAATAATCTACAACGTTATACGTTATTACGTAATGGTATATATCGTTATACGATATATGGTATTACTATATATCCCTATACGTTATTACGTAATAGTATATAACGTTATACATTTCAACGTAACAATGTACAACGTCTTACGTTATAGCGTAACAATATACATCGTAACACTCTGTTGCGTAATAATATACAACGTTATACGTTATTACGTAACAGTATATATCGTTATATGTTATATGGTAATACTATATAAAGTTATACGTTATTACGTAATAATATACAACGTTAAACGTTACTACGTAATAGTATATAACGTTATACGTTATAACGTAACAATATAAAACGTTATACGCTATTGCGTAATAATATACAACGTTATACGTTATTACGTAATAGTATATATCGTTATACGTTATATGATAATACTATATAAACGTATACGTTATTACGTAAGAATATATAACGTTATACGTTATAACGTAAGAATATATAACGTTATACGTTATAACGTAATAATATACAACGTTAAACGTTACTACGTAATAGTATATAAAGTTATACGTTATATGGTAATACCATATAAAGTTATACGTTAGTACGTAATAATATACAACGTTATACGTTATTACGTAATGGTATATATCATTATACGATATATGGTAATACTTTATATCCCTATACGTTATTACGTAATAGTATATAACGTTATACGCTATAACGTAACAATATACAGCGTTATACGCTATTGCGTAATAATATACAACGTTATACGCTATTACGTAATAATATACAACGTTGTACGTGATATGGTAATACTATATGACGTTATACGTTATAACGTAACAATAGACAACGTCTTACGTTATTACGTAATAGTATATGACGATATACGTTATAACGTAACAATATACAACGTTATACGTTATTGCGTAATAGTATATAGCGTTATACATTACAACGTAACAATGTACAACGTCTTACGTTATAGCGTAACAATATACAACGTAACACGCTGTTGCGTAATAATATACAACGTTACACGTTATTACGTAACAGTATATATCGTTATATGTTATATGGTAATACTATATAAAGTTATACGTTATTACGTAATAATATACAACGTTATACGTTATTACGTAATGGTATATATCGTTATACGTTACAACGTAACAATATACAACGTTATACATTATAACGTAGCAATATACAACGTTATACGATATAACGTAACAATATACAACGTTATACGCTATTGCGCAATTATATACAACGTTATACGTTATTTCGTTGCAGTATATAATGTTATACGTTATATGGTAATACTATATAACGTTATACGTTATATGGTAATACTATACAACGTTATACGCTATTACGTAGTAATATACAACGTTATACGTTAATACGTGATAGTATATAACGTTATACATTATAACGTAGCAATATACAACGTTATACGTTATAACGTAATAATATACAACGTTATACGTTATATGGTAATACTATATAACGTTATATGTAATAGCGTAACAATATGCAACGATATACGCTATTACGTAATAGTACATAACGTAACACGTTACATGGAAATACTATATAACTTTATACGTTATTACGTAATAATATACAACGTTATACGTTTTTACGTAATAGTATATATCGTTATACCTGATATGGTAATACTATATAACGTTATAGGTTATTTCGTAATAGTATATAACGTTATACGTTACATGGTTGTACTATATAACGTTACACGTTATTACGTAATAGTATATAACGTTATACGTTATATGGTAATATTATATAACGTGATATGTTATAACGTAACAATATATAACGTTATACGTTTTTACGTAATAGTATATATCGTTATACCTGATATGGTAATACTATATAACGTTATACGTTATTTCGTAATAGTATATAACGTTATACGCTATAACGTGTCAATATACAACGTTATATGCTATTACGTAATAATATACAACGTTATACGTTATTACGTGATAGTATATAACGTTATACATTATAACGTAGCAATATACAACCTTATACGATATAACGTAACAATATACAACGTTATACGCTATTTCGTAATAATATACAACGTTATACGTTATTACGTAATAGTATATATCGTTATACGTTATATGGTAATACTATATAAACCTATACGTTATTACGTAAGAATATATAACGTTATACGTTATGACGTATCAATATACAAGGTTATACGCTATTACGTGATAATATACAAAGTTAGCCGTTATTGCGTAATAATATACAACGTTATAGGGAATATGCTAATACTATGGTAATTCTGTATAACGTTACACGTTATATGGTAATACCATATAATGTTATACGTTATTACGTAATAATCTACAACGTTATACGTTATTACGTAATGGTATATATCGGTACATATATATAATATATATTTATAAATAAATTATAATATATTATTATAATATTATAAAATATAAATTTATAATATAAATTATATATAATATATATAACGTTATACGTTATAACGTAATAATATGCAATGCTATTCGTTATTACGTAACAGTATATAACGTTATACGTTATAGCGTAACAATATACAACGTTATACGGTATTACGAAATAGTATATAACGATATACGTTACAACGTAACAATATACAACTTTATATGTTAGAGCGTAACAATATACAACGTTATACGCTATTGCGTAATAATATACAACGTTATACGTTATTACGTAATAGTATATATCGTTATACCTTCTTACGTAATAGTAAAAGGTATGTAAATATGAAACCGGAATTTCTGTATAGAAAAAAACGTTTATTGTATGGTAACTATACGTTATATGATAATACTGTATATCGTTATACGTTATTACGTAATAATATACAACGTTATATGGTTTATGGTAATACGATGGTAACACTGTATAACGTTATTCGTTATTACGTAATAGTATATAACTTTATACGTTATAACGTAGCAATATACAACGTTATACGTTATAACGTAACAATATAAAACGGTATACGCTATTGCGTAATAATATACAACGTTATACGTTATTACGTAATAGTATATAACGTTATACATTATATGGTATTACTATATAACGTTATACGTTATTTCGTAACAGTACATAACGCTATACGTTATATGGTAATACTATATAACGTTATAAGTTATAGCGTAACAATATACAACGTTATACGCTATTACGTAATATTATATCACGTTACACATTACATGGTAATACTATATAACGTTATACGTTATTTCGTAATAGTATATAACGCTATACGTTATATGGTAATACTATATAACGTTATACGTTATAGCATAACAATATACAACGTTATAAGCTATTACGTATTAATATATTACGTATTAGTATATAACGTTATACGTTATAACGTAACAATATACAACGTTGTACGTTATAACGTAACAATATACAACGTTGTACGTTATAACGTAACAATATACAACGTTATACGCTATTGCGTAATAATATACAACGTTATACGTTATTACGTAATAGTATATATCGTTATACGTTATATGGTAATACTATATAAACGTATACGTTATTACGTAAGAATATATAACGTTATACGTTATAACGTAAGAATATATAACGTTATACGTTATAACGTAATAATATACAACGCTAAACGTTACTACGTAATAGTATATAAAGTTATACGTTATATGGTAATACTATATAACGTTATACGTTATATGGTAATTCTATATAAAGTTATACGTTATAACGTAACAATATACAACGTTATACGTTTTTACGTAATAGTATATATCGTTATATGTCATATGGCAATGATATATAATGTTATACGTTATTTCGTAAGAGTATATAACGTTATACGTTATATCGTAACAATATACAACGGTATACGCTATTGTGTAATAATATACCACGTTATACGTTATTACTTAATAGTAAATATCGTTATACGTTATATGGTAGTACTATATAACGCTATACGTTATTACGTAATAGTATATAACGTTGTACGTTATATGGTAATAATATATAATGTTATACGCTATTACGTGATAATATACAAAGTTATACGTTATTGCGTAATAATATACAACGTTATACGGAATATGCTAATACTATGGTAATTCTGTATAACGTCACACGTTATATGGTAATACCATATAAAGTTATACGTTATTACTTAATAATCTACAACGTTATACGTTATTACGTAATGGTATATATCGTTATACGATAAATGGTATTACTATATATCCCTATACGTTATTACGTAATAGTATATAACGTTATACGCTATAACCTAACAATATACAGCGTTATACGCTATTGCGTAATAATATACAACGTTAAACGTTACTACGTAATAGTATATAACGTTGTACGCTATATGGTAATAATATATAACGTCATACGTTATAACGTAACAATATACAACGTTATACGTTATTACGTAATAATATACAACTTCATACGTAATATGCTAATACTATGGTAATTCTGTATAACGTTATACGTTATTACGTAATAGCATATAACGTTATACGTTATAAAGTAACAATATACAACGTTATACGTAACATGCAATACTATGGTAATTCTGTATAATGTTACACGCTATTTCGTAATAGTATATAACTTTACGCGTTATATGGTAATACCATATAAAGTTATACGTTAGTACGTAATAATATACAACGTTATACGTTATTACGTAATGGTATATATCATTATACGATATATGGTAATACTTTATATCCCTATACGTTATTACGTAATAGTATATAACGTTATACGCTATAACGTAACAATATACAGCGTTATACGCTATTGCGTAATAATATACAACGTTATACGTTATTACATAATAATATACAACTTTGTACGTGATATGGTAATACTATATGACGTTATACGTTATAACGTAACAATATACAACGTAACACGCTGTTGCGTAATAATATACAACGTTATACGTTATTACGTAACAGTATATATCGTTATATGTTATATGGTAATACTATATAAAGTTATACGTTATTACGTAATAATATACAACGTTAAACGTTACTACGTAATAGTATATAACGTTAAACGTTACTACGTAATACTATATAACGTCATACGTTATATGGTAATACTATATAACGTCATACGTTATATGGTAATACTATATAACGTCATACGTTATATGGTAATACTATATAACGTTATATGTAATAGCGTAACAATATGCAACGATATACGCTATTACGTAATAGTACATAACGTAACACGTTACATGGAAATACTATATAACGTTATACGTTATTACGTAATAATATACAACGTTATACGTTTTTACGTAATAGTATATATTGTTATACCTGACATGGTAATACTATATAACGTTATATGTTATTTCGTAATAGTATATAACTTTATACGTTATATGGTAGTACTATATAACGTTATACGTTATTACGTAATAGTATATAACGTTATACATTATATGGTATTACTATATAACGTTATACGTTATTTCGTAACAGTATATAACGCTATACGTTATATGGGAATACCACATAACGTTATAAGTTATAGCGTAACAATATACAACGTTATACGTTATTACGTAATAGTATATCACGTTATACATTACATGGTAATACTATATAACGTTATACGTTATTTCGTAATAGTATATAAGGCTATACGTTATATGGTAATACTATATAACGTTATACGTTATAGCGTAACAATATACAACGTTATAAGCTATTACGTATTAGTATCAAACGTTATACGTTATAACGTAACAATGTACAACGTTATACATTATAACGTAGCAATATACAACGTTATACGTTATAACGTAACAATATACAACGTTATACGCTATTGCGTAATTATATACAACGTTATACGTTATTTCGTTGCAGTATATAATGTTATACGTTATATGGTAATACTATATAACGTTATACATTATATGGTAATACTATATAACGTTATACGCTATAACGTGACAATATACAACGTTATACGCTATTACGTAGTAATATACAACGTTATACGTTATTACGTGATAGTATATAACGTTATACATAATAACGTAGCAATATACAACGTTAAACGTTATAACGTAATAATATACAACGTTATACGTTATATGGTAATACTATATAACGTTATATGTAATAGCGTAACAATATGCAACGATATACGCTTTTACGTAATAGTACATAACGTAACACGTTACATGGAAATACTATATAACGTTATACGTTATTACGTAATAATATACAACGTTATACGTTTTTACGTAATAGTATATATCGTTATACCTGATATGGTAATACTATATAACGATATACGTTATATCGTAATAGTATATAACGTTATACGTTACATGGTAGTACTATATAACGTTATACGTTATTACGTAATAGTATATAACGTTATACGTTATATGGTAATATTATGTATCGTGATACGTTATAACGTAACAATATACAACGTTATACGTTTTTACGTAATAGTATATATCGTTATACCTGATATGGTAATACTATATAACGTTATACGTTATTTCGTAATAGTATATAACGTTATACATTATATGGTATTACTATATAACGTTATACGTTATAGCGTAACAATATACAACGTTATAAGCTATTACGTATTAGTATATAACGTTATACGTTACAACGTAACAATATACAACGTTATACATTATAACGTAGCAATATACAACGTTATACGTTATAACGTAACAATATACAACGTTATACGCTATTGCGTAATTATATACAACGTTATACGTTATTACGTGATAGTAAATATCGTTATACGTTATATGGTAATACTATATAACGCTATACGTTATTACGTAATAGTATATAACGTTGTACGTTATATGGTAATAATTAGAATGTTATACGCTATTACGTGATAATATACAAAGTTAAACGTTATTGCGTAATAATATACAACGTTATACGGAATATGCTAATACTATGGTAATTCTGTATAACGTTACACGTTATATGGTAATACCATATAATGTTATACGTTATTACGTAATAATCTACAACGTTATACGTTATTACGTAATGGTATATATCGTTATACGATATATGGTATTACTATATATCCCTATACGTTATTACGTAATAGTATATAACGTTATACATTTCAACGTAACAATGTACAACGTCTTACGTTATAGCGTAACAATATACATCGTAACACTCTGTTGCGTAATAATATACAACGTTATACGTTATTACGTAACAGTATATATCGTTATATGTTATATGGTAATACTATATAAAGTTATACGTTATTACGTAATAATATACAACGTTAAACGTTACTACGTAATAGTATATAACGTTATACGTTATAACGTAACAATATAAAACGTTATACGCTATTGCGTAATAATATACAACGTTATACGTTATTACGTAATAGTATATATCGTTATACGTTATATGATAATACTATATAAACGTATACGTTATTACGTAAGAATATATAACGTTATACGTTATAACGTAAGAATATATAACGTTATACGTTATAACGTAATAATATACAACGTTAAACGTTACTACGTAATAGTATATAAAGTTATACGTTATATGGTAATACCATATAAAGTTATACGTTAGTACGTAATAATATACAACGTTATACGTTATTACGTAATGGTATATATCATTATACGATATATGGTAATACTTTATATCCCTATACGTTATTACGTAATAGTATATAACGTTATACGCTATAACGTAACAATATACAGCGTTATACGCTATTGCGTAATAATATACAACGTTATACGCTATTACGTAATAATATACAACGTTGTACGTGATATGGTAATACTATATGACGTTATACGTTATAACGTAACAATAGACAACGTCTTACGTTATTACGTAATAGTATATGACGATATACGTTATAACGTAACAATATACAACGTTATACGTTATTGCGTAATAGTATATAGCGTTATACATTACAACGTAACAATGTACAACGTCTTACGTTATAGCGTAACAATATACAACGTAACACGCTGTTGCGTAATAATATACAACGTTACACGTTATTACGTAACAGTATATATCGTTATATGTTATATGGTAATACTATATAAAGTTATACGTTATTACGTAATAATATACAACGTTATACGTTATTACGTAATGGTATATATCGTTATACGATATATGGTAATACTATATATCATTATACGTTATTGCGTAATAGTATATAACGTTATACGCTATAACGTAACAATACACAGCGTTATACGCTATTGCGTAATAATATACAACGTTATACGTTATTACGTAATAGTATATAACCCTATACGTTATATGGTAATACTATATAACGCTATACGTTATTACGTAATAGTATATAACTCTATACGTTATATGGTAATACTGTATAACGTTGTACGTTATAGCGTAACAATATACAACGTTATACCCTATTTTGTAATAGTATATATCGTTATACGATATATGGTAATACTTTATATCGTTATACATTATTACGTAATAGTATATAACGTTATATGCTATATCTTAACAATATACAGCGCTATACGCTATTGCGTAATAATATACAACGTTATACGTTATTACGTAATGGTATATATCATTATACGATATATGGTAATGCTTTATATCCCTATACGTTATTACGTAATAGTATATAACGTTATACGCTATAAAGTAACAATATACAGCGTTGTACGCTATTGCGTAATAATATACAACGTTATACGTTATTACGTAATAGTATATATCGTTATACGATATATGGTAATACTTTATATCGTTATACGTTATCACGTAACAATATACAACATTATACGTTACTACGTAATAACATACAACGTTATACGTTATTACGTAATAATATTTAACTTTATACGTTATTACATAATGGTATATATCGTTATACATTATATGGTGCTACTATATAACGTTATACGTTATTACGTAATAGTATATATCGTTATGCGTTATATGGTAATATCATTTAACGTTATACGTTATTTCGTAATAGTATATAACGATATACGTTATATCGTAACAATATACAACGGTATACGCTATTGCGTAATAGTAAACATCGTTATACGGTATATGGTAATACTATATAACGCTATACGTTATTAAGTAATGGTATATATCGCTATACGTTATATGGTAATACTATATAACGTTATACGTTATTTCGTAACAGTATATAGCGCTATACGTTATATGGTAATACTATATAACGTTATACGCTATAGCGTAACAATATACAACGTTATACGCTATTACGTAATAGTATATCACGTTATACATTATATGGTAATACTATATAACGATATACGTTATTTCGTAATAGTATATAACGCTATACGTTATATGGTAATACTATATAGAGTTATACGTTACAACGTAACAATATACAACGTTATATGTTACAGCGTAACAATATACAACGTTATACGCTATTGCGTAATAATATACAACGTTATACGTTATTTCGTAATCGTATATAGCGCTATACGTTATATGGTAATACTATATAACGCTATACGTTATTACGTAATAGTATATAACGTTGTACCCTATAACGTACCAATATACAACGTTATACGTTATAACGTACCAATATACAACGTTATACGCTATTGCGTAATAATGTACAACGTTATACGTGATATGGTAATACTATATAACGTTATACGTTATAACGTAACATTGTACAACGTCTTACGTTATAGCGTAACAATATACAACATTATACGCTATTGCGTAATAATATACAACGTTATACATTATTAGGTAATAGTATATATCGTTATATGTTATATGGTAATAATATATAACGCGATACGTTATAACGTAATAGTATTAAACGCTATACGTTATATGGTAATACTATATAACGTTATACGTTATAACGTAACAATATGCAACGCTATACGTTATTATGTAATAATATATAACGTTATACGTTATCACGTAACAATATACAACGTTATACGTTATTATGAAATAGTATATAACGTTATACGTTACAACGTAACAATATCCAACGTTATACGTTATATCGTAGCAATATACAACGTTATACGCTATTGCGTAATAATATACAACGTTATACGTGATATGGTATTACTATATAACGTTATACGTTATAGCGTAACAATATACAACGTTATACGCTATTACGTAATAGTATATAACATTATACATTATAACGTAACAATATACAACGTTATATGTTATTTCGTAATAGTATATATCGTTATACGTTATATGGTAATACTATATAACGTTATACGTTATTCCGTAATAGTGTCACGTCCAGCGTTCCACGAACCAATAACTTATGAATAAACACGACCAATAATAATAAATTAACTAATAACTAACCAATCAAAATAAAAGAATTATATGACAGAAATCAAAATGAAATAAATGAACCAATAAGAAGAAACACTACAACCAATCAGCAATAACATATAAAATACAAATAAAATGAAATAATTAAATGAACCAATAAATAAAACAAGCCTCGATTCAAATGTATGAGATTTTTCTGCGAAAACACATGTATATACACACACGTGTATGCATATCTGTGTGTGACCTACTTCGTGAATCTGAATAATTGGTAATCTAATAAAATATAAAAGAAATAAAATATACCACACTACATGAGCATTCTAATAAAAGTAAGAATTGTATACAAGATTGCTCTGCGACACACACATATACAGATATACACATGCGTACGCGTATCTTTGGGAAAAATTCATAATATATATATATATATGTATACATTATTAAACCATTAAAACGCAAAGAAATAAATATATAGAATTACATTTCTACGGACCTAGAGAATTATATACGAAATCCACATTATGGAATATTCAACCAATTAACGATACGAGAAACAATGAGAATAACAATACACGCACATATACATATGCATATATGTATTTTACATAATGGAAAATTACATTCTGAAATGTATATATATATACACACATATTATTATATCGAACAACTACTCATCTAATATACAAACCACCTTGTAAAAATTACATTACTGAACATTCAACTAAACCAACTGAGGATTTAATATAATAATATATAATAATATAATAATATATATATATATATATATACATAGATATGTGAAATAGCGTTGTATATAACCAGAAACAATACGAATGTCACACGACTTCTTCAACAACTTCGACTCTTCGTTCCTGCCGACAACACCTCACACGATGACTGCGTCTTCTAGGGCCACTTACTGATTCTTTAGAATTCTTCTTCTTCTTGCACTGAAATATCATATGCAGTGACTAAAACGCGAAAGAAGCAGGATGAACTAAATAAAAGAAATCATAACAAGATACATACCGAGACAGTCCGCATGGGAACCTCTCACAAAGATACCTCCGTATCTATCATTAAACACATAATAATCATCATGCACAAACCTCATCTGGAAGTCGACACCACTCACAGCGTGCCAATGCAAGGGAGGAAAACGAATGAAATTGTATTTCGTGAAGACGTTTCACCACTTTCCATAGATCAGAAACTGGAGTTACACAACTAATAACCTAATAACAAGAAAGTAATATAAAATATACACGATTTAATATATAGCAAATATGGACATATAAATCTACAAGGAGCAAAATATATCTCATATTGTCAAATAAAACCAAATTGTCAAAAGATCATCAGGACACGACGCCAACGAAGATGCCACTGTGCCTATTTGGATGGAAAACCGCCCCTTCAGCATCATCCTTTGCACATATTCACACACGCACGTCGATCACGTCATCTCGTACCATTCACATATCTTCCTCCTCTTGCGCTAAAACAAATTCACAAGTTTAAGGAAACAAACAACATGCGAAACGAGATAGAATACTAAAAACACATACTCACACAGTTCGCACAGGCGCGGACGCTTTTGTGTCCATGACTCAACATAACCTGTAATCATCAAAATCCACGTTCTCTCATGGAAACTCTAAAAACCTGCAGCATTGCGATTCCCGCCGGCATGAACTGTCACGTGACTGTCATCCCATTGGGGATGTCATTATAAAAAGCGTAGCGACACAATTCAAAAGAGAGTAATCGTTACCAGTTCGAATATAGTCAGAGAGTGTTAGCGGGTCAGTTGAATAAAGGAATAGAGAGAGTAATTGTTAGCGGGTCAGTTGAATAAAAGAATAGAGTAAGATTAATTGTTAGCGTTCGGGAGAATTTAATGAAAATAAAGAGAGTAATTGTTAGCGGGTCAGCTGAATAAAGGAATAGCAAAGAGTAATTGTTAGCGTTCAGTAGAATTTAGCGAAAATAGAATAGATTAATTGTTAGCGTTAGCGTTAGCGATTAATTGTTAGTGGTTCAGTTAAAATAAGAGAATAATCGGAATAATCGTTATTAGTTGAATCGGTTCGTTTCGGTAGAATAAGCAGATAATTGATATTAGTCGTTCAATTGAATTTGAGTGAGTCTGATATCAGTTCGTTCAGTTGGTTTAATTAGAATTTAAGTTAGGATTAGAGAATAACTGTTCGTTCCAGTTCGAGTTTAAGACTTACGAGATATAAATGTTATTAGTCAGTTCGAATTATAAAATAATTGTTATTAGTCAGTTAGCATTAAAACAATAGTTGGCTCAAGTTTTTGTGTTAGAATTTCGAATTGTTAAACACGTCCGGACACACTGTTGTTTACACTGTTCAAGTCAAATAAAGATTAAAACAAAAATTATAGAAGTGTCAATCTGTGTAAAACCGGAATCACCCCAGCGGAGGCCAACGTCAGGTGAGTCAACTATTAATTATTATTAATAATTAATAATTAAAATAATAAATAATATCAATAATTAGTATAATTCGTCAGTAATTCCGCCAGTAATAATTATTTATAATATAATTGTTTATTCCAAACAATCCTCTCCCGTGCTAGTATTCCTGCGCATAGCAGGTTAGCCGAAACGTGGAGATCGTTGACCAGTGGCCTAAACTCCAATCCACGCTACCTAGTCTAACAAGAAATATCTAATTGAAACAGTCCTTAGACTGTTTCTGGTGGCAGCGACTACTACATTGTTTAAAATTTCAAAATTTGAATATCCAAACGTAACAATAGTATATAACGTTATACGTTACACGGTAATACTATATCACGTTATACGTTATTTCGTAATAGTATATATCGTTATACCTTATATCGTAACAATATACAACGTTATACGTTATAACGTACCAATATACAAGGTTACAAGCTATTACGTAATAGTATATATCGTTATACGTTACAACGTAACAATATACAACGTTATACGTTATAGCGTAACAATATACAACGTTATACGTTTTTACGTAATAGTATATATCGTTATACGTTATATGGTAATACTATATAACGCTATACGTTATTACCTAATGGTATATATCGTTATACGATATATGGTAATACTATATAACGTTATACGTTATAACGTTACAATATGCAACGCTATACGTTATTTCGTAATAGTATATATCCTCATACGTTACATGGTAAAACTATAGAACGTTATACGTTATAGCGTAACAATATACAACGTTAGAAGTTTTTACGTAATAGTATATATCGTTATACGTTATAAGGTAATACTCTATAACGCTATACGTTATTACCTAATGGTATATATCGTTATACGATATATGGTAATACTATATAACGTTTGAGGTGATGTGCGTGATAGGTCTAGAAGAATCACTCGTGTCGTTAACAATAACAACTTATTTGCTATGTCTGTAGTATACACTAGCGCGCCGAAAGCACGATACAGATATCAGTTCGAGATTACAAGTTCAAGCTCGGCGCGATACTTTACGCCGTGGTTCGAGTCGAGACGATTGCACAGATGTCGAGGAATTCCGATTCACTATTACGGACGACTGCCGGCGGACAATTCAGATCGGCGTCTTCCCACTTGCCTCGCGACTCGCGATAGAAGTGAATGAATTTGTGTCGCGATGATGCTCCTTAGGAAAACTGTGCTTGGGTGTGTCTAAGGATACGGAATCATCGGATTCGTTAAGGAAAGCGTTAGTTCAGAGAGTGAGGGAAATGGACGTCGCTGTTAATTGGCTAAATCGTGAGTTGGTGGTTGGAAAGAGATGGCAACTGCCCTTGAGAGAAAGTTGCTAGCGAGGAGCGTCGTACGTGAGGAAAAGCAGATTTCCGTAGTGGGTGGTATGTGTAGGGACTATTGAGACAAAGACTATCTGTTCCTTTAGAGAATCTTAGCTGCATGGATCCTAAGATTTATAGCGGGTCCTTAGGCTCGCTGTAAATATTCGGAGAGAGTTTATCGACATCTGGCAATCATCTGTTCGCAAGGTAAAGTCCTTGTGTAGCGAGGCACGGGACAGAAACCGTTGGGAAGTTTGCTGTTGAGTGCCGCTACACGTTATACGTTATAACGTTACAATATGCAACGCTATACGTTATTTCGTAATAATATATATCCTTATACGTTATATGGTAATACTATATAACGTTATACGTTATAGCGTAATAATATACAACGTCATACGTTTTTACGTAATAGTATATATCGTTATACGTTATATGGTAATACTATATAACGTTATACGTTATTTCGTAATAGTATATAACGTTATACGTTATATCGTAACAATATACAACGGTATACGCTATTGCGTAATAATATACAACGTTATACGTTATTACGTAATAGTAAATATCGTTATAGATTATATGGTAATACTATATAACGCTATACGTTATTACGTAATAGTATATAACGGTCACTCCTGCTCGGACAGCCGAGGAGGACGGACGTGTCTAGACGGTCGTCCTCACCAGGTATAAGTGAATAGTGAAAAAGTGCTCCAAAGTAATAGTGCTGCAAAGTGATAGTGAGGAGGAAATAAAATAACAATGCAGATACCAACTATAAACATAGCAACAAAAGGAGAAACATATTATATAAAAACCAAACAAACTATCATGGAGACAGAAGAAACAAAAGAGCATCGGGGACAGGAAGATAGCAATTCAGAACATGAAAGATACTACCAGGATGAAAGCTGGAAGCCAGTGAAGGCTAGCAAAAAACGTAAAACAACCACAGACACAAGTGCCATAGGAAACCCAGTCACAGAAAAGCAGCGATGGCTGCAAGAATTACCACTAAGTAACTCCCTCAACTCACTAACTGAAGAAATAGACGCTGACCCCGTAAGTAAAACCACTACCCAAACAAACCATATTACAAAACCACCACCAATCTTTGTCGAGGCCCAAATAATGGACCCGCTCATTGATCTACTAAATAATCTAGAAGAGAAAAACAATTACACAATAAAGCAAACAAAATTGGATCAAGTAAAAATTCAAACAAACACACCAGAATCATTTAGGAAAGTTATAAAAGCATTAAAAGAAAAAAATGCTATCTACCACACGTATCAGCTCAAAACTGAAAGGAGCTATAAAATTGTCATAAGAGGATTGCATCCTAAAACCAACGTTCATAAACTAAGCGATGAGTTAGCTAAAATTGGACATCAAACAAGAACAATAAACAATATAACAAGATTCGACACAAAGCAACCACTACCACTATTCTTAATAGAACTTGAACCCAGAATCAATAACAAGGAAATATATGATATCAAACAAATACTAAACACAATAGTAACAGTCGAACCACCACGACACAAAAAAGATATACCTCAATGCATGCGGTGTCAACAATACGGATACACTAAAAACTACTGCAACAGAAGCCCAGCCTGCGTCAAGTGCGCAAAAAATCACTTAACTGCACACTGCCCATATTCAGGAAAAATAGAAAAAGTTAAATGCTTCAACTGTAACGGTAACCACCCAGCCAGCTATAAAGGCTGTGAAGTAAGAAAACAACTACAACGAAAACTGTTCCCGCCCCTACGAAGCAGGACAAGCACTAACACACAAGCCCATCATGACAGCACAAAACCTGAAATATTACCAAATACAGAGCAAGCAATAAACACCAAACCTATCAGCACCAACACCATTGGTGGTCTAAGCTATGCTCAAGTAACCAGCCAACCAACACACACACATAACCAATACCACAGCAATAGTAACAACGACACTGCAGAAATCAAAGAACTGCTCAAACAATCCATAAAGAACACCGAAATGCTAACCAGAATGATAAGCGAACAAAATGCAGTACTCAAACAGCAAACCCAACAAATCACAGTCATGCTACAACTAATTACAAACGTGCTAAGCAAAAAATAAAAACGGACACTCTAAAAATAGCAGCCTGGAACTCAAACGGCCTACAACAACGGGCCCTCGAAACTAAAACATTCATATACAATAATAATATAGACATACTACTTGTCTCAGAAACACACTTCACTACAAAAAGCTATTTGAAAATACCATACTACACCATATATGATACCAAACACCCCTCAGGAAAAGCTCACGGAGGGACGGCAGTGATAGTCAGAAACGATATCAAACATTATCTTCACAGCCAAGTTAACAAAGAATATTTACAAGCAACCACTGTTACAGTTCAAACTAGCAGCAACTACTTCCAGTTGTCAGCAGTATACGTGCCTCCGCGACACAAAATAACAACACAAATGTGGGAAGAATACTTCCAGGACCTAGGGGACAAGTACATCGCAGCGGGAGACTACAACTCAAAGCACACGCTCTGGGGATCAAGAAACATTACACCTCGAGGTAGAACACTGGAAAAATACATTAGAAATAATAACCTCAATATATTATCCACAGGAACACCGACACATTGGCCGACTGACCTGAACAAAAAACCAGATCTTCTGGACTTTGCAGTTACAAGGGGACTAAACACAAGTAAACTAAAAATAACACCCAACCTCGAGCTCAGCTCCGATCATACACCCATAATAATTGAATACAGAAACAAACCAATTCACTATAGCAAACCAGAAACACTATGCAATAAAACCACCAATTGGCAAACTTTCAAAGAAATAATAGAAAGCAAAATAAACTGCAACATCCCGTTAAAAACTCCTGAACACATAGAACAGGCAGTAGCAACATTGACAGCAACTATTCAGGAAGCAGCAAGGACAACCACTACTCCCGAACCAACCAGCAGACAAACAATAACAATCCCGCAAGAAATACTCGACAAAATCAAAGAAAAAAGAAAAGCAAGAGCAAAATGGCAAAAATACAGAACCCGAGAAAACAAAAAACACTTTAACAAACTTGCAAAGGAAATAAAAAACAAAATAAAGGAGCACAGCGATAACGAATTCTCAAAGTTCATAGGGACACTCTCCACACACGAGAACACCAACTATTCACTATGGAAAGCCACGAAAAAAATAAGGAAGCCAATAATACCCGTCCCGGCAATCAGAAAAGCAGATAACACATGAGCAAGAAGCAACGAAGAACAAGCTGAAGAATTCTCCAACCACCTCTACAACACATTCACACCACACATTATCAACAACAGCAACCTCAAAAGTCATACGGAGGAGGATCCACAAACCACTGTTACCACAGCCGACAAGGAATACACCATACCTAAAACATCGGCACAAGAAATTAGAAACATAATTGATAAAACAAAAAACAATAAAGCGCCAGGAATCGACCTAATTAATGGTAAAATCTTAAAAAACCTTCCGCCAAAAGCAATAAGACTTATAACAGTAATATTCAACGCAATTCTAAGAATTCAATACTTCCCCAAACCATGGAAATTAGCACAGATCAAAATGTTACATAAACCAGGCAAAGACCCGCACCAAACTGCATCTTACAGACCAATATCACTGCTTCCAGTATTTTCCAAAATACTGGAAAAGATAATATACGACCGCATAAAACCAATAATAGAGACAAAAAAACTAATACCGGATCACCAGTTTGGTTTCAGAAACAAACACTCCACGATAGAGCAAATGCACAGGCTTATAAACGAAATAATAGTAGCACTAGAAAACAAGGAATACTGCACAGCCCTCTTCATAGACATAGAGAAAGCATTCGATAAAATTAACCATGAAAGTCTACTACAAACAATTAGGAAACAATTCCCGGAGCAAATACACCACTTAATAAAATCGTACCTAAGCTGCAGAACCTTCGTAATAAAAATCAAGGACACACATTCTCAAGTTAAAGACATCAAGGCCGGGGTACCACAAGGAAGCGTCCTAGGCCCAATACTATACACATTATACACGGCGAACATACCAACAACTACCAACAGCACAGTATTGACATTCGCGGACGACACAGCTATACTAGTCAGGCATACTAACCCAGAAACGGCAGTCAAAATACTACAGGAACACAACGTAAAAATAGAAAATTGGCTACAAGAAAAACAAATAAAAGCAAACCCCAATAAATGCAACCATATTACATTCACGCTACGGAAGAAGACACCACCAAACATCCTATTGAACGGCACGCATATAACGCAAACAAAGCATGTCAAGTACCTAGGACTCCACTTAGATCAAAAACTCACCTGGAAACTACACATCAAATCAATAGTAGAAAAAATACAGAAAACAAGAAGACAAATGCATTGGCTAACAAGGCGAAAATCCAAACTAAGCACAGAAAACAAGTTAAAAATATATAAAACGATCATAAAACCAATCTGGACGTACGGAATACCACTATGGGGGACGGCAGCAATGAGCCATATAAACAAAATAGAGGTAATACAGGCTAAAATCCTCAGGACAATAGAAAACGGACCTTGGTACGTCAGAGACGAAGATATACGAAGGGACCTGGGAATGCCAACGGTCAAGGGAGAAATCAACAGATACTCCGAGAAACACAAATTAAGAATAGCAACACACATAAACCGGCTAGCTGCGGAAACATACAAAATCACAAATATGGACAGAAGACTAAAAAGGAAGCACCCAGCAGACCTTATAAAGGACATAACCTAAGAAACACGAGGATGGTACCCCGCTGGGTGTAGCCACCAACATGCTAATTTAACCGTTAAAAAATTCCACCAAATGTCCAAATTGGACAAATTGTGAATTTTAATAAATAAATAAAAAAAAAAGTATATAACGTTGTACGTTATATCGTAACAATATACAACGTTGTACGTTATTGCGTAATAATATACAACGTCATACGTAATATGCTAATACTATGGCAATTCTGTATAATGTTATACGTTATTACGTAATAGTATGTAACGTTATACGTTATTACGTAATAGTATACAACGTTATACGTTATATCGTAACAATATACAACGTTATACGCTGTTAGGTAATAATATACAACGTTATACCGTATTACGGAATAGTATATAACGTTATATGGTAATACTATATAACGCTTTACGTTATAACGTTATAGTATATAACTTTGTACGTTATGACGTAACAATATACAACGTTAAACGTTATTACGTAATAATATACAACGTCATACGTAATATGCTAATACTATGGTAATTCTGTATAACGTTATACGTAATTACGTAATAGTATATAACGATATACGTTATATGGTAATAATATATAACGTGATACGTTATAACGTAACAAAATACAACGTTATACGTTATTACATAATGGTACATATCGTTATAGATTATATGGTAATATATATTGTTATCCGTCATCACGTAACAATATACAACGTTATACGTCATTACGTAATAATATACATCGTTATAGGTTCTTACGTAATAGTAAAAGGTATGTAAATATGAAACCGGAATTTCAGTATAGAAACAAACGTTTATTGTATGATAATTATACGTTATATGGTGATACTACGTATCGTTATGCGTTAGTACGTAATAATATAAAACGTTATACGTTATATGGTAATACTATAGTAATACTGTATAACGTTATACGTTATTACGTAATAGTATATAGCGTTATACATTATATGGTAATACTATACAACGTTGTACGATATTTCGTAATAGTATATAACGTTATACGTTACATGGTAATACCATATAACTTTATCCGTTATTTCGTAATAGTTTATAACGTTGTACGTTATAACGTAACAATATACAACGCTATACGTTATTACGTAGTAATATACAACGTCATACGTAATATGCTAATACTATGGTAATTCTATATAACGCAATACGTTATTACGTAATAGTATATAGCGTTATACATTATATGGTAATACTATACAACGTCATACGTTATTACGTAATAGTATCTATCGGTATACGTTATATGGTAATACTATATAACCCTATACGTTATTACGTAATAGTATATAACGTTATGTGTTCTAACGTAACAATATACAACGTTATACGTTATTGCGTAATAATATACAACGTCATACGTAATATGCTAATGCTATGGTAATTCTGTATAACGTTATACGTTATTACGCAATAGTATATAACGTTATACGTTATTACATAATGGTACATATCGTTATAGATTATATGGTAATATATATTGTTATCCGTCATCACGTAACAATATACAACGTTATACGTCATTACGTAATAATATACATCGTTATAGATTCTTACGTAATAGTAAAAGGTATGTAAATATGAAACCGGAATTTCAGTATAGAAACAAACGTTTATTGTATGATAATTATACGTTATATGGTGATACTACGTATCGTTATGCGTTAGTACGTAATAATATAAAACGTTATACGTTATATGGTAATACTATAGTAATACTGTATAACGTTATACGTTATTACGTAATAGTATATAGCGTTATACATTATATGGTAATACTATACAACGTTGTACGATATTTCGTAATAGTATATAACGTTATAAGCTGTAACGTAACAATATACAACGTTATACGCTATTACGTAATAATATACAACGTTATACCGTATTACGTAATAGTATATAACGTTACATATTATAACGTAGCAATATATAACGTTATACGTCATAACGTAACAATATACAACGTTATACGCTATTGCGCAATAATGTACAACGTTACACGTTATTACGTAATAATTTATATCGTTATACGTTATATGGTTATACCATATAACTTTATACGTTATTTCGTAATAGTATATAACGTTGTACGTTACAACGTAACGATATACAACGTTATACGTTATTACGTAATAATATACAACGTCATACATAATATGCTAATACTATGGTAATTCTGTATAACATTATACGTTATTACGTAATAGTATATAACGTTATACGTTATATGGTAATAATATATAACGTGATACGTTATAACGTAACATTATACAACGATATACGTTTTTACGTAATAGTATATATCGTTATACCTGATATGGTAAAACTATATCACGTTATACGTTATTTCGTAATAGTATATAACGTTATACGTTACATGGTAATACCATATAACTTTATACGTTATTTCGTAATAGTTTATAACGTTGTACGTTATAACGTAACAATATACAACGTTATACGTTATTACGTAATAATGTACAACGTCATACATAATATGCTAATACTATGGTAATTCTGTATAACGCAATACGTTATTACGTAATAGTATATAACGTTATACGTTATTACATAATGGTACATATCGTTATAGATTATATGGTAATATATATTGTTATCCGTCATCACGTAACAATATACAACGTTATACGTCATTACGTAATAATATACATCGTTATAGGTTCTTACGTAATAGTAAAAGGTATGTAAATATGAAACCGGAATTTCAGTATAGAAACAACCGTTTATTGTATGATAATTATACGTTATATGGTGATACTACGTATCGTTATGCGTTAGTATGTAATAATATAAAACGTTATACGTTATATAGTAATACTATAGTAATACTGTATAACGTTATACGTTATTACGTAATAGTATATAGCGTTATACATTATATGGTAATACTATACAACGTTGTACGATATTTCGTAATAGTATATAAGGTTATAAGCTGTAACGTAACAATATACAACGTTATACGCTATTACGTAATAATATACAACGTTATACCGTATTACGTAATAGTATATAACGTTACATATTATAACGTAGCAATATACAACGTTATACGTCATAACGTAACAATATACAACGTTATACGCTAATGCGCAATAATGTACAACGTTACACGTTATTACGTAATAGTTTATATCGTTATACGTTATATGGTTATACCATATAACTTTATACGTTATTTCGTAATAGTATATAACGTTGTACGTTATAACGTAACGATATACAACGTTATACGTTATTACGTAATAATATACAACGTCATACATAATATGCTAATACTATGGTAATTCTGTATAACATTATACGTTATTACGTAATAGTATTTAACGTTATACGTTATATGGTAATAATATATAACGTGATACGTTATGACGTAACATTATACAACGATATACGTTTTTACGTAATAGTATATATCGTTATACCTGATATGGTAAAACTATATAACGTTATACGTTATTTCGTAATAGTATGTAACGTTGTTCGTTACATGGTAATACTATATAACGTTATACGTTATTACGTAATAGAATATAACGCTATACGTTATATGGTAATACTATATAACGTTATACGTTATCACGTAACAATATACAACGTTATACGTAATATGCTAATACTATCGTAATTCTGAATATCGCTATACGTTATTTCGTAATAGTATATAATGTTATACGTTATATGGTAATACTATATAACGTTCTACGTTATACGGTAATACTATATAACGTTCTACGTTATATGGTAATACTATATAACGTTATACGTTATATCGTAACAATATACAACGGTATACGCTATTGCGAAATAATATACAACGTTATACGTTATTACGTAATAGTAAATATCGTTATACGTTATATGGTAATAGTATTAAACGCTATACGTTATTGCGTAATAGTAAATAACGTTGTACTTTATAACGTAACAACGTACAACGTTATACGTTATTACGTAATAATATACAACGTTATACGTAATATGCTTATACTATGGTAATTCTGTATAACGTTATACGTTATTACGTAACAATAGACAACGTTATACGTTATTACGCAATGGTATGTATCGTTATACGATATATGGTAATACTATATATCCCTATACGTTATTACGTAATAGTATATAACGTTATACGCTATAACGTAACAGTACACCATGTTACACGCTATTACGTAATAATATACAACGATATAAGTTATTACGTAATAGTAAATATCGTTATACGTTACATGGTAATACTATATAACGCTATACGTTATTACGTAATAGTATATAACGTTATACGTTATAACGTAACAATATACAACGCTATCCGTTATAACGTATCAATATACAACGTTATCCGCTATTACGTAATAATATACAAAGTTATAAGTTATTGCGTAATAATATACAACGTTATACGTAATATGCTAATACTATGGTAATTCTGTATAACGTTATACGTTATTACGTAATAGTATATAACCTTATACGATATATGGTATTACAATATAAAGTTATACGTTACGACGTAATAATATACAACGATATACGTTATTACGTAATAGTAAATATCGTTATACGTTATATGGTAATGCTATATAACGTTATACGTTACAACGTAACAATATACAACGCTATACGTTATTACGTAATAATCTACAACCTTATACGTTATTACGTAATAATATACAACGTTATACGCTATTGCGTAATAGTATATAACGTTATACATTATTACGTAACAGTAAATAACGTTATACGTTATATGGTAATACTATATAACGTTATACGTTATTACGTGGTAGTATATGACGTTAGACGTTATAACGTAACAATATACGACGTTATACGTTATTACGTAATAGTATATAACGTTATACATTATAACGTAACAATATACAACGTTATATGTTATAACGTAACAATATACAACGTTATACGTCATAACGTGACAATATACAACGTTAGACGCTATTACGTAATAGTATATAACGTAACACGTTACATGGTAATACTATATAACGTTATACGTTATTACGTAATAGCATATAACGTTATACGTTATATGGTAATACTATATGACGTTATACGTTGTTACGTAGTAGTATATAACGTTATACGTTTTAACGTAACAATATACAACGTTATACGTCATAACGTAACAATATACAACGTTATACGTTATTACATAATGGGACATATCGTTATAGATTATATGGTCATATATATCGTTATCCGTCATTACGTAACTATATACAACGTTATACGTCATTACGTAACAATATACAACGTTATACGTCATTACGTAATAATATACAATGTTATACGTTATTTCGAAATAGTATATAACGTTATCCGTAATATGGTAATACTATATAACGTGATACGTTCTAACGTAACAATATACAACGTAATACGTTATTACGTAATAATATACAACGTTATACGTAATAAGCTAATACTATGGTAATTCTGTATAACGTTATACGTTATTACGTAATAGTATATAACGTTATACATTATAACGTTATAATATACAACGTTACACATTATAACGTAACAATATACAACGTTATACGTTATAACGTAAAAATATACATCGTTATACGCTATTATGTAGTATAATATAACGTTATACATTATAACGTTTCAATATACAACGTTATACGCTATTGCGTAATAATATACAACGATATACGTTATTACGTAATAGCATATGTCGGAGATGAAAGGACGCCGGAGCTCCTCCTTGGATTCGCGGGAATACCGCAACTCTGTAACTTAGATTATACAAATGCCGCTCCGATTGTTCGAGATTTATGATCATGAGCTTGGGCTCGAGGCGACAATCAGTCGCCGAACGTAGCCGCGGTCAAAGGGATGAACGTTTTATCTAACAAAGGCACAGAGTAACTCTATACCTCTCCTTAAGAGAAATAGTCGTAGCGACACGTGGCAGTAAATACTTCAATAGTTTCTATCCCGCGGCCCGCCACACGCAGATTTTGTCCTCCGAGTAAGATGATCGCCGGGTGTCGGCATGCCTTTGCGGCGTATGTTTAGCTAACGTGAGGACCCGCTATAGATCTTAAGATTTAGTCAAGCGAAGTCCGTCAAATAGACTTTGTTGCAACTACGGGAAGATAGGAGAAACCTATCCTCCACGAGCGTTGCTCCCCGTCAACAACCTCCCCTCAAGGGCGGCCAGCATCTCTTTCTAAACGCCGATATGGAGATCGACCAATTAGCAATAGCGCTAATTTCCCTCTCCTTTGGAACGAAAGCTTTCTTTGACGAATCCGAGGATCTCATATCCTTAGACCCACCCAATATAGTTTTTCCTCGACGACATCGTCGAGACGGAGAGGCATTCTTTGGTACGATCTCATCGACGAATGACAGTGCCGCCTTACAACCAGTGAATACCACACATCTAGTTAACAGAGAGTTAGACTTGAACTGTGCGAGTACATACGTTTACCATCCAGTGACCGCGGATTCGTTTCGAACCTAAGGTCATTATCACTAGTGCTACGAGTGCTTAATCTTGTTAATAAGCCTGTGCTAATAAACGCTCCGTTGTATCACAACAATGGCTAATTCTAATGAAAATCCATCAAACGCCCATCTCCTTAATCCTGACTCGAATCCGACATATATAACGTTATACGTTATATGGTAAAACCATATAACGTTATAGGATATAACATAACAATATACAACGTTATACGTTATTACGTAATAGTATATAACGTTATACGTTATAACGTAACAATATACAACGTTATACGTTATAGCGTACCAATGTAGAACGTTATACGCTTTTACGCAATAATATACAACGTTATACGTTATTACGTAATAATATACAACGTTATACGTAATATGCTAATACTATGTTAATTCTGTATAAAGTCATACGTTATTTCATAATAGTATATAACGTTATACGTTATATGGTAATACTATATAACGTTATACGTTACATGGTAATGCTATATAACGTTATACGTTACATCGTAACAATATACAACGTTATACGCTATTACGTAATAATATACAAGGTAATACGTTATTTCGTAATACTATATAACGTTATACGTTACATGGTAATACCATATAACGTTATAGGTTATAACGTAACAATATACAACGTTATACGTTATAGCGTACCAATATAGAACGTTATACGCTATTACGTAATAATGTGCAACGTTATACGTCATTACGTAATGATATACAACGTTATATGTTATTACGTAATAATATACAACGTTATAAGTAGTATGCAAAAACTATAGTAATTCTGTATAACGTTATACGTTATTTCGTAATAGTATAAATCGTTATACATTATAACGTCATAATATACAACGTTACACGTTATAACGTAGCAATATACAACGTTATTCGCTATTATGTAATATAATATAACGTTAGACATTGCAATGCTTCAATATACAACGTTATACGCTATTGCGTAATAATATACAACGTTATACGTTATTTCGTAATAGTATATAACGTTATACGTTATATGGTAATACTATATAACGTTATAGCCTATAACGTAACAATATACAACGTTATACGTTATTACGTAATAGTATATAATGTTATACGTTATAACGTAACAATATACAACGTTATACGCTATTATGCAATATATTATGACGTTATATATTATAACGATTCAATATACAACGTTATACGCTATTGAGTAATAATATACAACGTTATACGTTATTTCGTAATAGTATATAACGTTATACGTTATATGGTAATACTATATAACGTTATAGGTTATAACGTAACAATATACAACGTTATACGTTATAGCGTACCAATATAGAACGTTATACGTTATTACGTAATAATATACAACGTTATACGTTATTACTTAATAATGTACAACGTTATACGTTATTACGTAATAATATACAACGTTATAAGTAGTATGCTAAAATAATAGTAATTCTGTATAACTTTATACGTTATTTCTTAATAGTATATAACGTTATACGATATATGGTAATACTATATAACGTCATAGGTTATAACGTAAGAATATACAACGTTATACGTTATAGCGTACCAATATAGAACGTTATACGGTATTACGTAATAATATGCAACGTTATACGTCATTACGTAATGATATACAACGTTATATGTTATTACGTAATAATATACAACGTTATAAGTAGTATGCAAAAACTATAGTAATTCTGTATAACGTTATACGTTATTTCGTAATAGTATATAACGTTCTACGTTATATGGTAAAACTGTATAACGTGATACGTTCTAACGTAACAATATACAACTTTATACGTTATTACGTAATAATATACAACGTTATACGTAATATGCTAATACTATGGTAATTCTATATAACGTTATACGTTATTACGTAATAGTATATAACGTTATACATTATAACGTTATAATATACAACGTTACACGTTATAACGTAACAATATACAACGTTATTCGCTATTATGTAATATAATATAACGTTACACATTATAATGTTTCTATATACAACGTTATAAGATATTGCGTAATAATATACAACGTTATACGTTATTTCGTAATAGTATATAACGTTATACGTTATAACGTTACAATATACAACGTTTTACGTTATAGCGTACGTATATAGAACGTTATACGCTGTTACGTAATAATATACAACGTTATACGTTATTACGTAATAATATACAACGTTATACGTAATATGCTAATACTACGCTAATTCTGTATAACATTATACGATATTTCGTAATAGTATATAACGTTATACGTTATATGGTAATACTATATAACATTATACGTTATAGCGTAACAATATATATCGTTATACGTTATTACGTAATAGTATATAACGTTATACATTATAACGTAACAATATACATCGTTATATGTTATAACGTAACAATATACAACGTTATACGTCATAACGTAACAATATACAACGCTATACGTTATTACGTAATAATATATAACGTTATACGTTATATGGTAATACCATATAAAGTTATACGTTATAACGTAACAATATACAACATTATATGCTATTGCGTAATAATATACAACGTTATACGTTATTGCGTAATAGTATATAACGTTATACATTATAACGTAACAATATACAACGTTATACGTTATAGCGAACCAATATAGAACGTTATACGCTATTACGTAATAATATACAACGCCATACGTTATTACGTAATAATACACAACGTTATACGTAATATGCTAATACTATGTTAATTCTGCATAACGTCAAACGTTGTTTCGTATTAGTATATAACGTTATACGTTAAATGGTAATTCTATATAACGTTATAGGTTATAGGGTAACAATATATAACGTTATACGTTATTACGTAATAGTATATAACGTTATACATTATAACGTACCAATATACAACGTTATACGTTATAACGTAACAATATACAACGTTATACGTTATAACGTAACAATATACAACGTTATACGCTATTATGTAGTATAATATAACGTTATACATTATAACGTTTCAATATACAACGTTATACGCTATTGCGTAATAATATACAACGATATACGTTATTACGTAATAGTATATAACGTTATACGTTATATGGTAATACTATATAACGCTATACGTTACGTAGTAATACTATATAACGTTATACGTTACAACGTAACAATATACAACGTTATACGCTATTACGTAATAATATACAATGTTATACGTTATTACGTAATGGTACATATCGTTATACGTTACATGGTAATACTATGTAACGTTATAGGTTATAACATAACAATATACAACGTTATACGCTATTACGTAATATTATATAACGTTATACATTATAACGTTTCAATATACAGCGTTATACGCTATTGCGTAGTAATATACATCGCTATACGTTACTACGTAATAGCATATAAGGTTATACATTATATCGTAGCAATATAAAACGTTATACCTTATAACGTAACAATATACAACGTTGTACGTAATATGCTAACACTACGGTAATTCTGTATAACGTTATACGTTATTACTTAATAGTATAGAACGTTATACGTTATATGGTAATACTATATAAAGTTATACGCTACTACGTAATAATATACAACGTCATACGTTATTACGTATTAGTATATATCGGTATACGATATATGGTAATACTATATAACACTATACGTTATATGGTAATACTTTATAACTCTATACGTTATATGGTAATACTATATAACTCTATACGTTATTACGTAATAGTATATAACGTTATACGTTATAGGGTAATACTATATAACTATATACGTTATAACGTTAGAGTATACAACGTTATACGTCATAACGTAGCAATACACAACTTTATACGATATTACGTAATAATATACGTCGTTAAACGTTATTACGTAAGGGTACATATCGTTATAGATTATATGGTAATTCTATATAAAGTTATACGTTATAACGTAACAATATACAACGTTATAAGTCTTCACGTAATAGTATATATCGTTATACGTCATATGGTAATACTATATAACGTTATACGTTATTTCGTAATAGTATATAACGTTATACGTTTTATGGTAATACTATATAACGTTATACGTTACATGGTAATAATATATAACGTTATACGTTATATTGTAATACTATATAACGTTATAGATTATCTGGTAATACTATATAACGTTATACGTTACATGGTAATACTATATAAAGTTATACGTTATAACGTAACAATATACAACGTTATAAGTCTTTACGTAATAGTATATATCGTTATACGTCATATGGTAATACTATAAAACGTTATACGTTATTTCGTAATAGTATATAACGTTATACGTTATAACGTAACAATATACAACGTTATACGCTATTATGCAATATAATATGACGTTATACATTATAACGATTCAATATACAACGTTATACGCTATTGCGTAATAATATACAACGTTATACGTCATTTCGTAATAGTATATAACGTTATACGTTATATGGTAATACTATATAACGTTATAGGTTATAACGTAACAATATACAACGTTATACGTTATAGCGTACCAATATAGAACGTTATACGCTATTACGTAATAATACACAACGTTACACGTTACTACGTAATAATGTACAACGTTATAAGTTATTACGTAATAATATACAACCATAAGTAGTACGCTAAAATTATAGTAATTCTGTATAACGTTATACGTTATTTCGTAATAGTACACAACGTTATACGTTATATGGTAATACTATATAACGTCATAGGTTATAACGTAACAATATACAACGTTATACGTTATAGCGTACCAATATAGCACCTTATACGGTATTACGTAATAATATGCAACGTTATACGTCATTACGTAATGATATACAACGTTATATGTTATTACGTAATAATATACAACGTTATAAGTAGTATGCTAAAACTAGAGTAATTCTGTATAACGTTATACGTTATTTCGTAATAGTATATAACGTTATACGTTATATGGTAAAACTGTATAAGGTGATACGTTCTAACGTAACAATATACAACGTTATACGTTATTACGTAATAATATACAACGTTATACGTAATATGCTAATACTATTGTAATTCTATATAACGTTATACGTTATTACGCAATAGTATATAACGTTATACATTATAACGTTATAATATACAACGTTACACGTTATAACGTAACAATATACAACGTTATTCGCTATTATGTAATATAATATAACGTTACACATTATAATGTTTCTATATACAACGTTATAAGCTATTGCGTAATAATATACAACGTTATACGTTATTTCGTAATAGTATATAACGTTATACGTTACATGGTAATACTATATAACATTATACGTTATAGCGTAACAATATATAACGTTATACGTTATTACGTAATAGTATATAACGTTATACGTTATAACGTTACAATATACAACGTTTAACGTTATAGCGTACCAATATAGAACGCTATACGCTGTTACGTAATAATATACAACGTTATACGTCATAACGTAACAATATACAACGTTATACGTTATTACGTAATAATATATAACGTTATACGTTATATGGTAATACCATATAAAGTTATACGTTATAACGTAACAATATACAACATTATATGCTATTGCGTAATAATATACAACGATATACGTTATTACGTAATAGTATTTAACGTTATACGTTATATGGTAATACAATATACCGCTATACGTTACATGGCAATGCTATATAACGTTATACGTTACAACGTAACAATATACAACGTTATACGCTATTACGTAATAATATACGACGTTATACGTTATTACGTAATGGTACATATCGTTATAGATTATATGGCAATATATATCGTTATCCGTCATTACGTAACAACATACAACGTTATACGTTATTACGTAATAGTATATATCCTTATACGTTATATGGTAATACTATATAAAGTTATACGTTATTTCGTAATAGTACATAACGTTATGCGTTATATGGTAATACTATATAACGTTATACGTTATATGGTAATACTGTATAAGGTTATACGTAATAGCGTAACAATATGCAACGTTATACGTTATTACATGATAATATACAACGTTATACGTTATTACGTAATGGTACATATCGTTATAGATTATATGGCAATATATATCGTTATCCGTCATTACGTAACAACATACAACGTTATTCGTTATTTCGTAATAGTATATATCGTTATACGTTATATGGTAAAACTGTATAAGGTGATATGTTCTAACGTAACAATATACAACGTTATACGTTATAACGCAACCATATACAACGTTATAGGTTATAACGTACCAATATACAACGTTATACGCTATTACGTAATAATCTACAACGTTATACGTTATTACGTAATAATATAAAAGGTTATACGTAATATGCTAATACTATGGTAATTCTCTATAACGTTATACGTTATTTCGTAGTAGTATATAACCTTATACGTTATATGGTAATACTATATAACGTCATACGTTATATGGTAGTACTATATAAGGTTATACGTAATAGCGTAACAATATGCAACGTTATACGTTATTACATGATAATATACAACGTTATACGCTATAATGTAATATTATATAACGTTATACATTATAACGTTTCAATATACAGCGTTATACGCTATTGCGTAGTAATATACATCGTTATACGTTATTACGTAATTATATATAACGTTATACATTTTAACGTTACAATATACAACGTTACACTTTTTAACGTTACAATATACAACGTTACACGTTATAACGTAACAATATAGAACGTTATACGCTATTATGTAATATTATATAACGTTGTACATTATAACGTTTCAATATAAAACGTTATACGCTATTACGTAATAATATACAACGTTATACGTTATTACGTAATGGTACAAATCGTTATAGATTATATGGCAATATATATCGTTATCCGTCATTACGTAACAACATACAACGTTATACGTTTTTACGTAATAGTATATATCCTTATACGTTATATGGTAATACTATGTAACGTTATACGTTATAACGTAACAATATACAACGTTATACGTTATAACGTACAAATATAGAACGTTATACGCTATTACGTAATAATATACAACGTTGTACGTTATTACGTAATAATATACAACGTTATACGTAATATGCTAATACTATGGCAACTATGTATAACGTTATACGTTATTTCGTAATACTATATAACGTTACACGTTCTTACTTAATAGTATATATCGGTATACGTTATATGGTAATACTATATAACCCTATACGTTATTACGTAATAGCATATAACGTTATACGTTATAACGCAACCATATACAACGTTATAGGTTATAACGTACCAATATGCAACGTTATACGCTATTGCGTAATAATATATATCGTTATACGTTATGTGGTAGTACTATGTAACGTTATACGTTATTACGTAATAGTATATAACGCTATACATTATAACGTTACAATATACAACGTTATACGTTATTACGTAATAGTATATGTCGTTATACGTTATATGGTAATACTATATAACGCTATGCGTCATTACGTAACAATATACAACGCTATACGTCATGACGTAATAATACACAACGTTATACGTTATTACGTAATAGTATATATCGTTATACGTTATGTGGTAATACTATGTAACGTTATACGTTATTACGTAATATTATATAACGCCATACATTATAACGTTACAATATACAACGTTATACGTTATTACGTAATAGTATGTATCGTTATACGTTATTACGTAATAGTATATATCGTTATACGTTATTACGTAATAGTATATATAACGTTATACATTATAACGTTACAATATACAGCGTTATACGCTATTGCGTAATAATATACATCGTTACACGTTATATGGTAATACTATATAACGTTATGCGTCATTACGTAACAATATACAACGTTATACGTCATTACGTAATAATACACAACGTTATACGTTATTACGTAATAGTGTAGATCGTTATACGTTATATGGTAATACTATGTAACGTTATACGTTATTACGTGATTGTATATAACGTTATACATTATAACGTTACAATATACAACGTTATACGTTATTACGTAATAGTATATAACGTTATACATTATAACGTAACGATATACAACGTTATACGCTATTACGTAACAATACACAACGTTATGCGTTATTTCGCGATAGTATATATCGTTATACGATATATGGTAATACAATATAACGTTATGCGTTATAACGTAACAATATTCAACGTTATACGTTATAACGTACCAATATAGAACGTTATACGCTATTACGTAATAATATACAATGTTATACGTTATTACGTAATGGTACATATCGTTATATATTATATGGCAATATATATCGTTATCCGTCATTACGTAACAATATACAACGTTATACGTCATTACGTAATAATACACAACGTTATACGTTGTTACGTAATAGTATATATCGCTATACGTTATATGGTAATACTACGTACCGTTATACGTTATTTCGTAATAGTATATAACGTTATACATTATAACGTTAGAAAATAAAACGTTATACGTTATTACGTAATAGTATATAACGTTATACGTAATAGCGTAACAATATGCAACGTTATATGTTGTTACGTAATAGTGTATCTCGTTATAAGTTATATGGTAATACTATATAACCCTATACGTTATTACGTAATAGTATATAACGTTATTCGTTATAACGTAACAATATACAACGTTATAAGTTATAACGTACCAATATACAAAGTTATACGCTATTACGTAATAATCTACAACGTTATACGTTATTACGTAATAATATACAACGTCATACGATATTACGTAATAGTATATACCATTATACGTTATATGGTAATACTATATATCGTTATACGTTATTACGCAAAAGTATATAACGTTATACGTTATTACGTAAAAGTATATAACGTTATACGTTATATGGTAATACTATATAACGTTATACGTTATATGGTAGTACTCTATAACGTTATACGTAATACCGTAACAGTATACAACGATGTACGTTATTACGTAATAGTATATAACGTCACACGTTACATAGTAATACTATATAACGTTATACGTTATTACGTAATAGTATATAACGTTATACGTTATATGGTAATACTATATATCGTTATACGTTATTACGCAAAAGTATATAACGTTATACGTTATTACGTAAAAGTATATAACGTTATACGTTATATGGTAATGCTATATAACGTTATACGTTATATGGTAATACTATATACCGTTCTTCGTTATATGGTAATACTATATAACGTTATACGTTACATGGTAATACTATAAAACGATATTCGTTATATGGTAATACTTTATAACGTTATACGTTATTACGTAATAGTATATAACGTTATACGTTATATGGTAGTACTATATAACGTTATACGTTATTACGTAAAAGTATATAACGCTATACATTATAACCTAACAATATGCAACGTTATACGTTATAACGTAACAATATACAACGTTATACGCTATTGCGTAATAATATACAACGTCAAAGGTTATTACGTAACAACATATATGGGTAAACGTTACATGGGAATACTCGATAACCCTATACCTTATTACGTAATAGTATATAATGTTATACGTTACATGGCAATACTATATATCGTTATACGTTATTACGCAATAGCATATAACGTTATACATTACAACGTAACGATATACAACGTTATACGTTATAACGTAACAATATACAACGTTATACGTCATTACGTAATAGTATATAACGTTATACATTATAACCTAACAATAGGCAACGTTATACGTTATAACGTAACAATATACAACGTTATACGCTATAGCGTAATAATATACAACGTCATACGATATTACGTAATAGTATATACCGTTATACGTTATATGGTAATACTATATAACCCTATACGTTATTACGTAATAGTATATAACGTTATTCGTTATATGGTTATACTATATAACGTTATACGTTATATGGTAATACTATATAACGTTATGCGTTATATGGTAATACTATATAACGTTATACGTTATTACGTAATAGTATATAACGTTATACGTTATATGGTAATACTATATATCGTTATACGTTAACACGTAAAAGTATATAACGTTATACGTTATTACGTAAAAGTATATAACGTTATACGTTATATGGTAATGCTATATAACGTTATACGTTATATGGTAATACTATATAACGTTATTCGTTATATGGTAATACTATATAACGTTATTCGTTATAGGGTAATACTATATAACGTTATACGTTATATGGTAATACTATAAAACGTTATTCGTTATATGGTAATACTATATAACGTTATACGTTATTACGTAATAGTATATAACTTTATACGTTATATGGTAACACTATATAATGTTATACGTTATTACGTAATAGTATATAACGTTGTACGTTATATGGTAATACTATATAACGTTATACGTTATTACGTAAAAGTATATAACGTTATAAATTATAACCTAACAATATGCAACGTTATATGTAATAACGTAACTATATACAACGTTATACGTTATAACGTAACAATATACAACGTTATACGTCATTACGTAAAAGTATATAACGTTATACGTTATATGGTAATACTATATAACGTTATACGTTATATGGTAATACTATATAACGTTATACGTTATTATTTAAAAGTATATAACGTTATACGTTATATGGTAATACTATATAACGTTATACGTTATATGGTAATACTATATAACGTTATACGTTATATGGTAATACTATATAATGTTATTCGTTATATGGTAATACTATATAACGTTATACGTTATAACGTAACAATATACAACGTTACACGTCATTACATAATAATATACAATGTTATACGTCATTACGTAATAAAATACAACGTTATATGTAATATGCTAATATTATGGTAATTCTGTATAACGTTATACGTTATTTCGTAATAGTATATAACGTTATACGTTATATGGTAATACTACATAACGTTATACGTTACATGGTAATACTATATAACGTTATACGTTATAACGTAACAATATGCAACGTTATACGCTATTGCGTAATAATCTACAACGTCATACGTTATTACGTAATATTATATACCGTTATACGTTATTTGGTAATACTATATAACCCTATACGTTATTACGTAATAGTATATAACGTTATACGTTATAACGTAACAATATACAACGTTATAAGTTATAACGTACCAATATACAAAGTTATACGCTATTACGTAATAATCTACAACGTTATACGTTATTACGTAATAATATACAACGTTATACGTATTATGCTAATACTATGGTAATTCTGTATAACGTTATACGTTATTTCGTAATAGTATATAACGTTATACGTTATATGGTTATACTATATAACGTTATACGTTATATGGTAATACTATATAACGTTATACGTAATACCGTAACAGTATACAACGATATACGTTATTAGGTAGTAGTATATAGCGTCACACGTTACATGGTAATACTATATAACCTTATACGTTATATGGTAATACTATATAACGTTATACGTTATTACGTAATAGTATATAACATTATACGTTATATGGTAATACTATATAACGTTATACGTTATAACGTAACAATGTACAAAGTTATACGCTATTGCGTAATAATATACAACGTCATACGTTATTACGTAATAGTATATACCGTTATACGTTATATGGTAATACTATATAACGTTATACGTTACAATGGTAATACTATATAACGTTATACGTTATAACGTAACAATATACAACGTTATACGTTATAACGTAACAATATACAACGTTATACCTTACTACGTAATGGTATATAACGTTATACGTTATATGGTGATACAATATAAAGTTATACGTTATTACGTAATAGTATATAAAGTTATACGTTATATGGTAATACTATATAACGTCATACGTTATTACGTAATAGTATATAACGTTATACGTTATAACGTAACAATATACAACGTTATAAGTTATAACGTACCAATATACAAAGTTATACGCTATTACGTAATAATCTACAACGTTATACGTAATATGCTAATACTATGGTAATTCTGTATAACGTTATTCGTTATTTCGTAATAGTATATAACGTTATACGTTATATGTTAATACTATATAACGTTATACGTTATTACATAATAGTATATAACGTTATACGTTATATGGTAATACTATATAACGTTATTCTTTATATGGTAATACTATATAACGTTATACGTTATTACATAAGAGTATATAACGTTATACGTTATATGATAATACTATATAACGTTATACGTTATATGGTAATACTATATAACGTTATACGTTACATGGTAATACTATATAACGTTATACGTTATAACGTAACAATATACAACGCAGCACGCTATTACGTAATAGTATATAACGTTATTCGTTATAACGTAACAATATACAACGTTATAAGTTATAACGTACCAATATACAAAGTTATACGCTATTACGTAATAATCTACAACGTTATACGTTATTACGTAATAATATACAACGTCATACGATATTACGTAATAGTATATAACATTATACGTTATATGGTAATACTATATATCGTTATACGTTATTACGCAAAAGTATATAACGTTATACGTTATTACGTCAAAGTATATAACGTTATACGTTATATGGTCATATTATATACCGTTATACGTTAACACGTAAAAGTATATAACGTTATACGTTATATGGTAATGCTATATAACGTTATACGTTATATGGTAATACTATATAACGTTATACGTTATATGGTAATACTATAAAACGATATTCGTTATATGGTAATACTATATAACGTTATACGTTATTACGTAAAAGTATATAACGTTATACATTATAACCTAACAATATGCAACGTTATACGTTATAACGTAACAATATACAACGTTATACGCTATTGCGTAATAATATACAACGTCATACGATATTACGTAATAGTATATACCGTTATACGTTATATGGCAATACTATATATCGTTATACGTTATTACGTAAAAGTATATAACGTTATACGTTATAACGTAACAATATACAACATTATAAGTTATAACCTACCAATATACAAAGTTATACGCTATTACGTAATAATATACGTCGTCATACGTTATTACGTAACAGCATATATCGGCATACGTTATATGGTAATACTCGATAACCCTATACGTTATTACGTAATAGTATATAATGTTATACGTTATATGGTGATGCAATATAAAGTTATACGTTATAACGTAACAATATACAACGTTACACGCTATTGCGTAATAATATACAACGTCAAAGGTTATTACGTAACAACATATATGGGTATACGTTACATGGTAATACTCGATAACCATATACCTTATTACGTAATAGTATATAATGTTATACGTTACATGGCAATACTATATATCGTTATACGTTATTACGCAATAGCATATAACGTTATACGTTATATGGTTATACTATATAACGTTATACGTTATATGGTAATACTATATAACGTTATACGTTAATACGTAATAGCATATAACGTTATACATTACAACGTAACGATATACAACGTTATACGTTATAACGTAACAATATTCATCGTTATACGTCATTACGTAAAAGTATATAACGTTATACGTTATATGGTAATACTATATAACGTTATACGTTACATGGTAATACTATATAACGTTATACGTTATATGGTAATACTATATAACGTTATACGTAATACCGTAACAGTATACAACGATATACGTTATTACGTAGTAGTATATAACGTCACACGTTACATCGTAATACTATATAACGTTATACGTTACTACGTAATAGTATATAACGTTCTACATTACATGGTAATACTATATAACGTTATACGTAATAGCGTAACAGTATACAGCGATATACGTTATTACGTAATAGTATATAGCGTCACACGTTACATGGTAATACTATATAACGTTATACGTTATTACGTAATAGTATATAACGTTATACGTTATATGTTAATACTATATAAGGTTATACGTTATGACGTAACAATATACAACGATATACGTTATTACGTAATAGTATATAACGTTATACGTTTTATGGTAATATTATATAACGTTATACGTTATTATTTAAAAGTATATAACGTTATATGGTAATACTATATGGTAATACTATATAACGTTATACGTTATATGGTAATACTATATAACGTTATACGTTATATGGTAATACTATATAACGTTATTCGTTATATGGTAATACTATATAACGTTATACGTTACATGGTAATACTATATAACGTTATACGTTATAACGTAACAATATGCAACGTTATACGCTATTGCGTAATAATCTACAACGTCATACGTTATTACGTAATATTATATACCGTTATACGTTATTTGGTAATACTATATAACCCTATACGTTATTACGTAATAGTATATAACGTTATACGTTATAACGTAACAATATACAACGTTATAAGTTATAACGTACCAATATACAAAGTTATACGCTATTACGTAATAATCTACAACGTTATACGTTATTACGTAATAATATACAACGTTATACGTATTATGCTAATACTATGGTAATTCTGTATAACGTTATACGTTATTTCGTAATAGTATATAACGTTATACGTTATATGGTTATACTATATAACGTTATACGTTATATGGTAATACTATATAACGTTATACGTAATACCGTAACAGTATACAACGATATACGTTATTAGGTAGTAGTATATAGCGTCACACGTTACATGGTAATACTATATAACCTTATACGTTATATGGTAATACTATATAACGTTATACGTTATTACGTAATAGTATATAACATTATACGTTATATGGTAATACTATATAACGTTATACGTTATAACGTAACAATGTACAAAGTTATACGCTATTGCGTAATAATATACAACGTCATACGTTATTACGTAATAGTATATACCGTTATACGTTATATGGTAATACTATATAACGTTATACGTTACAATGGTAATACTATATAACGTTATACGTTATAACGTAACAATATACAACGTTATACGTTATAACGTAACAATATACAACGTTATACCTTACTACGTAATGGTATATAACGTTATACGTTATATGGTGATACAATATAAAGTTATACGTTATTACGTAATAGTATATAACGTTATACGTTATATGGTAATACTATATAACGTCATACGTTATTACGTAATAGTATATAACGTTATACGTTATAACGTAACAATATACAACGTTATAAGTTATAACGTACCAATATACAAAGTTATACGCTATTACGTAATAATCTACAACGTTATACGTAATATGCTAATACTATGGTAATTCTGTATAACGTTATTCGTTATTTCGTAATAGTATATAACGTTATACGTTATATGTTAATACTATATAACGTTATACGTTATTACATAATAGTATATAACGTTATACGTTATATGGTAATACTATATAACGTTATTCTTTATATGGTAATACTATATAACGTTATACGTTATTACATAAGAGTATATAACGTTATACGTTATATGATAATACTATATAACGTTATACGTTATATGGTAATACTATATAACGTTATACGTTACATGGTAATACTATATAACGTTATACGTTATAACGTAACAATATACAACGCAGCACGCTATTACGTAATAGTATATAACGTTATTCGTTATAACGTAACAATATACAACGTTATAAGTTATAACGTACCAATATACAAAGTTATACGCTATTACGTAATAATCTACAACGTTATACGTTATTACGTAATAATATACAACGTCATACGATATTACGTAATAGTATATAACATTATACGTTATATGGTAATACTATATATCGTTATACGTTATTACGCAAAAGTATATAACGTTATACGTTATTACGTCAAAGTATATAACGTTATACGTTATATGGTCATATTATATACCGTTATACGTTAACACGTAAAAGTATATAACGTTATACGTTATATGGTAATGCTATATAACGTTATACGTTATATGGTAATACTATATAACGTTATACGTTATATGGTAATACTATAAAACGATATTCGTTATATGGTAATACTATATAACGTTATACGTTATTACGTAAAAGTATATAACGTTATACATTATAACCTAACAATATGCAACGTTATACGTTATAACGTAACAATATACAACGTTATACGCTATTGCGTAATAATATACAACGTCATACGATATTACGTAATAGTATATACCGTTATACGTTATATGGCAATACTATATATCGTTATACGTTATTACGTAAAAGTATATAACGTTATACGTTATAACGTAACAATATACAACATTATAAGTTATAACCTACCAATATACAAAGTTATACGCTATTACGTAATAATATACGTCGTCATACGTTATTACGTAACAGCATATATCGGCATACGTTATATGGTAATACTCGATAACCCTATACGTTATTACGTAATAGTATATAATGTTATACGTTATATGGTGATGCAATATAAAGTTATACGTTATAACGTAACAATATACAACGTTACACGCTATTGCGTAATAATATACAACGTCAAAGGTTATTACGTAACAACATATATGGGTATACGTTACATGGTAATACTCGATAACCATATACCTTATTACGTAATAGTATATAATGTTATACGTTACATGGCAATACTATATATCGTTATACGTTATTACGCAATAGCATATAACGTTATACGTTATATGGTTATACTATATAACGTTATACGTTATATGGTAATACTATATAACGTTATACGTTAATACGTAATAGCATATAACGTTATACATTACAACGTAACGATATACAACGTTATACGTTATAACGTAACAATATTCATCGTTATACGTCATTACGTAAAAGTATATAACGTTATACGTTATATGGTAATACTATATAACGTTATACGTTACATGGTAATACTATATAACGTTATACGTTATATGGTAATACTATATAACGTTATACGTAATACCGTAACAGTATACAACGATATACGTTATTACGTAGTAGTATATAACGTCACACGTTACATCGTAATACTATATAACGTTATACGTTACTACGTAATAGTATATAACGTTCTACGTTACATGGTAATACTATATAACGTTATACGTAATAGCGTAACAGTATACAGCGATATACGTTATTACGTAATAGTATATAGCGTCACACGTTACATGGTAATACTATATAACGTTATACGTTATTACGTAATAGTATATAACGTTATACGTTATATGTTAATACTATATAAGGTTATACGTTATGACGTAACAATATACAACGATATACGTTATTACGTAATAGTATATAACGTTATACGTTTTATGGTAATATTATATAACGTTATACGTTATTATTTAAAAGTATATAACGTTATATGGTAATACTATATGGTAATACTATATAACGTTATACGTTATATGGTAATACTATATAACGTTATACGTTATATGGTAATACTATATAACGTTATTCGTTATATGGTAATACTATATAACGTTATACGTTACATGGTAATACTATATAACGTTATACGTTATAACGTAACAATATGCAACGTTATACGCTATTACGTAATAGTATATAACGTTATAGATTATAACGTAACGATATACAACGTTATACGTTATAACGTTACAATATACAACATTATACGTTATAGCGTAACAATATACAACGTTATAAGTTATAACGTACCAATATACAAAGTTATACGCTATCACGTAAAAATATACAACGTTATACGTATTATGCTAATACTATGGTAATTCTGTATAACGTTATACGTTATTTCGTAATAGTATATAACGTTATACGTTATATGGTTATACTATATAACGTTATACGTTATATGGTAATACTATATAACGTTATACGTAATAGCGTAACAGTATACAACGATATACGCTATCACGTAATAGTATATATCGTTATACGTTATATGGTAATACTATATAACGTTATACGTTACATGGTAATACTATATAACGTTATACGTTATTACGTAATAGTATATAACGTTATACGTTATATGGTAATACTATATAACGTTGTACGTTATATGGTAATACTATATAACGTTATACGTAATAGCGTAACAGTATACAACGATATACGCTATCACGTAATAGTATATATCGTTATACGTTATATGGTAATACTATATAACGTTATACGTTACATGGTAATACTATATAACGTTATACGTTATATGGTAATACTATATAACGTTATTCGTTATATGGTAATACTATATAACGTTATACGTTATTACATAATAGTATATAACGTTATACGTTATATGATAATACTATATAACGTTATACGTTATATGGTAATACTATATAACGTTATACGTTATATGGTAATACTATATAACGTTATACGTTACATGGTAATACTATATAACGTTATACGTTATAACGTAACAATATACAACGCTGTACGCTATTACGTAATACTATATAACGTTATACATTATAACGTAACGATGTACAACGTTATAAGCTATTACGTTATAATATACAACGTTATACGTTATTACGTAATAATATACAACGTTATACGTATTATGCTAATACTATGGTAATTCTGTATAACGTTATACGTTATTTCGTAATAGTATATAACGTTATACGTTATATGGTTATACTATATATCGTTATTCGTAACAATATACAACGTTATAAGTTATAACGTACCAATATACAAAGTTATACGCTATTACGTAATAATCTACAACGTTATACGTAATACGCTAATACTATGGTAATTCTGTATAACGTTATTCGTTATTTCGTAATAGTATATAACGTTATACGTTATATGTTAATATTATATAAGGTTATACGTTATGACGTAACAATATACAACGTTATACGTTATTACGTAATAGTATATAACGTTATACGTTTTATGGTAATACTATATAACGTTATACGTTATTATTTAAAAGTATATAACGTTATATGGTAATACTATATGCTAATACTATATAACGTTATACGTTATATGGTAATACTATATAACGTTATACGTTATATGGTAATACTATATAACGTTATTCGTTATATGGTAATACTATATAACGTTATACGTTATTACATAATAGTATATAACGTTATACGTTATATGATAATACTATATAACGTTATACGTTATATGGTAATACTATATAACGTTATACGTTACATGGTAATACTATATAACGTTATACGTTATTACGTAACAATATACAACGCTGTACGCTATTACGTAATACTATATAACGTTATACATTATAACGTAACGATATACAACGTTATAAGCTATTACGTTATAATATACAACGTTATACGTTATTACGTAATAATATACAACGTTATACGTAATATGCTAATACCATGGTAATTCTGTATAACGTTATTCGTTATTTCGTAATAGTATATAACGTTATACGTTATATGTTAATACTATATAAGGTTATACGTTATGACGTAACAATATACAACGTTATACGTTATCACGTAATAGTATATAACGTTATACATTATAACGTTACAATATACAACGTTACACGTTATAACGTAACAATATACAACGTTATCCGCTATTATGTAGTACTATATAACGTTATACATTATAACGTCTCAGTATACAACGTTATACGCTATTGCGTAATAATATGCAACGTTATACGTTATTACGTAATAGTATATTACGTTATACTTAATATGGTGACACAATATAAAGTTATACGTAATAAGGTAATAATATACAACGTTATACGTTATTACGTAATAGTATATATCGTTATAAGTTATATCTTAATACTATATAACGTTATACGTTATAACGTAACAATATACAACGTTACACGTCATTACATAATAATATACAATGTTATACGTCATTACGGAATAAAATACAACGTTATATGTAATATGCTAATATTATGGTAATTCTGTATAACGTTATACGTTATTTCGTAATAGTATATAACGTTATACGTTATATGGTAATACTATATAAAGTTATACGTTACATGGTAATACTATATAACGTTATACGTTATAACGTAACAATATGCAACGTTATACGCTATTGCGTAATAATCTACAACGTCATACGTTATTACGTAATATTATATACCGTTATACGTTATTTGGTAATACTATATAACCCTATACGTTATTACGTAATAGTATATAACGTTATACGTTATAACGTAACAATATACAACGTTATAAGTTATAACGTACCAATATACAAAGTTATACGCTATTACGTAATAATCTACAACGTTATACGTAATATGCTAATACTATGGTAATTCTGTATAACGTTATTCGTTATTTCGTAATAGTATATAACGTTATACGTTATATGTTAATACTATATAACGTTATACGTTATTACATAATAGTATATAACGTTATACGTTATATGGTAATACTATATAACGTTATTCGTTATATGGTAATACTATATAACGTTATACGTTATTACATAAGAGTATATAACGTTATACGTTATATGATAATACTATATAACGTTATACGTTATATGGTAATACTATATAACGTTATACGTTACATGGTAATACTATATAACGTTATACGTTATAACGTAACAATATACAACGCAGCACGCTATTACGTAATAGTTTATAACGTTATAGATTATAACGTAACGATATACAACGTTATACGTTATAACGTTACAATATACAACATTATACGTTATAGCGTAACAATATACAACGTTATAAGTTATAACGTACCAATATACAAAGTTATACGCTATCACGTAAAAATATACAACGTTATACGTATTATGCTAATACTATGGTAATTCTGTATAACGTTATACGTTATTTCGTAATAGTATATAACGTTATACGTTATATGGTTATACTATATAACGTTATACGTTATATGGTAATACTATATAACGTTATACGTAATAGCGTAACAGTATACAACGATATACGCTATCACGTAATAGTATATATCGTTATACGTTATATGGTAATACTATATAACGTTATACGTTACATGGTAATACTATATAACGTTATACGTTATTACGTAATAGTATATAACGTTATACGTTATATGGTAATACTATATAACGTTGTACGTTATATGGTAATACTATATAACGTTATACGTAATAGCGTAACAGTATACAACGATATACGCTATCACGTAATAGTATATATCGTTATACGTTATATGGTAATACTATATAACGTTATACGTTACATGGTAATACTATATAACGTTATTCGTTATATGGTAATACTATATAACGTTATACGTTATTACATAATAGTATATAACGTTATACGTTATATGATAATACTATATAACGTTATACGTTATATGGTAATACTATATAACGTTATACGTTACATGGTAATACTATATAACGTTATACGTTATAACGTAACAATATACAACGCTGTACGCTATTACGTAATACTATATAACGTTATACATTATAACGTAACGATGTACAACGTTATAAGCTATTACGTTATAATATACAACGTTATACGTTATTACGTAATAATATACAACGTTATACGTATTATGCTAATACTATGGTAATTCTGTATAACGTTATACGTTATTTCGTAATAGTATATAACGTTATACGTTATATGGTTATACTATATATCGTTATTCGTTATATGGTAATACTATTAACCCTATACGTTATTACGTAATAGTATATAACGTTATACGTTATAACGTAACAATATACAACGTTATAAGTTATAACGTACCAATATACAAAGTTATACGCTATTACGTAATAATCTACAACGTTATACGTAATACGCTAATACTATGGTAATTCTGTATAACGTTATTCGTTATTTCGTAATAGTATATAACGTTATACGTTATATGTTAATATTATATAAGGTTATACGTTATGACGTAACAATATACAACGTTATACGTTATTACGTAATAGTATATAACGTTATACGTTTTATGGTAATACTATATAACGTTATACGTTATTATTTAAAAGTATATAACGTTATATGGTAATACTATATGCTAATACTATATAACGTTATACGTTATATGGTAATACTATATAACGTTATACGTTATATGGTAATACTATATAAGGTTATTCGTTATATGGTAATACTATATAACGTTATACGTTATTACATAATAGTATATAACGTTATACGTTATATGATAATACTATATAACGTTATACGTTATATGGTAATACTATATAACGTTATACGTTACATGGTAATACTATATAACGTTATACGTTATTACGTAACAATATACAACGCTGTACGCTATTACGTAATACTATATAACGTTATACATTATAACGTAACGATATACAAGGTTATAAGCTATTACGTTATAATATACAACGTTATACGTTATTACGTAATAATATACAACGTTATACGTAATATGCCAATACTATGGTAATTCTGTATAACGTTATTCGTTATTTCGTAATAGTATATAACGTTATACGTTATATGTTAATACTATATAAGGTTATACGTTATGACGTAACAATATACAACGTTATACGTTATCACGTAATAGTATATAACGTTATACATTATAACGTTACAATATACAACGTTACACGTTATAACGTAACAATATACAACGTTATCCGCTATTATGTAGTACTATATAACGTTATAGATTATAACGTCTCAGTATACAACGTTATACGCTATTGCGTAATAATATGCAACGTTATACGTTATTACGTAATAGTATATTACGTTATACTTAATATGGTGACACAATATAAAGTTATACGTAATAAGGTAATAATATACAACGTTATACGTTATTACGTAATAGTATATGTCGTTATAAGTTATATCTTAATACTATATAACGTTATACGTTATAACGTAACAATATACAACGTTACACGTCATTACATAATAATATACAATGTTATACGTCATTACGGAATAAAATACAACGTTATATGTAATATGCTAATATTATGGTAATTCTGTATAACGTTATACGTTATTTCGTAATAGTATATAACGTTATACGTTATATGGTAATACTATATAAAGTTATACGTTACATGGTAATACTATATAACGTTATACGTTATAACGTAACAATATGCAACGTTATACGCTATTGCGTAATAATCTACAACGTCATACGTTATTACGTAATATTATATACCGTTATACGTTATTTGGTAATACTATATAACCCTATACGTTATTACGTAATAGTAAATAACGTTATACGTTATAACGTAACAATATACAACGTTATAAGTTATAACGTACCAATATACAAAGTTATACGCTATTACGTAATAATCTACAACGTTATACGTAATATGCTAATACTATGGTAATTCTGTATAACGTTATTCGTTATTTCGTAATAGTATATAACGTTATACGTTATATGTTAATACTATATAACGTTATACGTTATTACATAATAGTATATAACGTTATACGTTATATGGTAATACTATATAACGTTATTCGTTATATGGTAATACTATATAACGTTATACGTTATTACATAAGAGTATATAACGTTATACGTTATATGATAATACTATATAACGTTATACGTTATATGGTAATACTATATAACGTTATACGTTACATGGTAATACTATATAACGTTATACGTTATAACGTAACAATATACAACGCAGCACGCTATTACGTAATAGTATATAACGTTATAGATTATAACGTAACGATATACAACGTTATACGTTATAACGTTACAATATACAACATTATACGTTATAGCGTAACAATATACAACGTTATAAGTTATAACGTACCAATATACAAAGTTATACGCTATCACGTAAAAATATACAACGTTATACGTATTATGCTAATACTATGGTAATTCTGTATAACGTTATACGTTATTTCGTAATAGTATATAACGTTATACGTTATATGGTAATACTATATAACGTTATACGTAATAGCGTAACAGTATACAACGATATACGCTATCACGTAATAGTATATATCGTTATACGTTATATGGTAATACTATATAACGTTATACGTTACATGGTAATACTATATAACGTTATACGTTATTACGTAATAGTATATAACGTTATACGTTATATGGTAATACTATATAACGTTGTACGTTATATGGTAATACTATATAACGTTATACGTAATAGCGTAACAGTATACAACGATATACGCTATCACGTAATAGTATATATCGTTATACGTTATATGGTAATACTATATAACGTTATACGTTACATGGTAATACTATATAACGTTATACGTTATATGGTAATACTATATAACGTTATTCGTTATATGGTAATACTATATAACGTTATACGTTATTACATAATAGTATATAACGTTATACGTTATATGATAATACTATATAACGTTATACGTTATATGGTAATACTATATAACGTTATACGTTACATGGTAATACTATATAACGTTATACGTTATAACGTAACAATATACAACGCTGTACGCTATTACGTAATACTATATAACGTTATACATTATAACGTAACGATGTACAACGTTATAAGCTATTACGTTATAATATACAACGTTATACGTTATTACGTAATAATATACAACGTTATACGTATTATGCTAATACTATGGTAATTCTGTATAACGTTATACGTTATTTCGTAATAGTATATAACGTTATACGTTATATGGTTATACTATATATCGTTATTCGTTATATGGTAATACTATATAACCCTATACGTTATTACGTAATAGTATATAACGTTATATGTTATAACGTAACAATATACAACGTTATAAGTTATAACGTACCAATATACAAAGTTATACGCTATTACGTAATAATCTACAACGTTATACGTAATACGCTAATACTATGGTAATTCTGTATAACGTTATTCGTTATTTCGTAATAGTATATAACGTTATACGTTATATGTTAATATTATATAAGGTTATACGTTATGACGTAACAATATACAACGTTATACGTTATTACGTAATAGTATATAACGTTATACGTTTTATGGTAATACTATATAACGTTATACGTTATTATTTAAAAGTATATAACGTTATATGGTAATACTATATGCTAATACTATATAACGTTATACGTTATATGGTAATACTATATAACGTTATACGTTATATGGTAATACTATAGAACGTTATTCGTTATATGGTAATACTATATAACGTTATACGTTATTACATAATAGTATATAACGTTATACGTTATATGATAATACTATATAACGTTATACGTTATATGGTAATACTATATAACGTTATACGTTACATGGTAATACTATATAACGTTATACGTTATTACGTAACAATATACAACGCTGTACGCTATTACGTAATACTATATAACGTTATACATTATAACGTAACGATATACAACGTTATAAGCTATTACGTTATAATATACAACGTTATACGTTATTACGTAATAATATACAACGTTATACGTAATATGCTAATACTATGGTAATTCTGTATAACGTTATTCGTTATTTCGTAATAGTATATAACGTTATACGTTATATGTTAATACTATATAAGGTTATACGTTATGACGTAACAATATACAACGTTATACGTTATCACGTAATAGTATATAACGTTATACATTATAACGATACAATATACAACTTTACACGTTATAACGTAACAATATACAACGTTATCCGCTATTATGTAGTACTATATAACGTTATACATTATAACGTCTCAGTATACAACGTTATACGCTATTGCGTAATAATATGCAACGTTATACGTTATTACGTAATAGTATATTACGTTATACTTAATATGGTGACACAATATAAAGTTATACGTAATAAGGTAATAATATACAACGTTATACGTTATTACGTAATAGTATATATCGTTATAAGTTATATCTTAATACTATATAACGTTATACGTTATAACGTAACAATATACAACGTTACACGTCATTACATAATAATATACAATGTTATACGTCATTACGGAATAAAATACAACGTTATATGTAATATGCTAATATTATGGTAATTCTGTATAACGTTATACGTTATTTCGTAATAGTATATAACGTTATACGTTATATGGTAATACTATATAAAGTTATACGTTACATGGTAATACTATATAACGTTATACGTTATAACGTAACAATATGCAACGTTATACGCTATTGCGTAATAATCTACAACGTCATACGTTATTACGTAATATTATATACCGTTATACGTTATTTGGTAATACTATATAACCCTATACGTTATTACGTAATAGTATATAACGTTATACGTTATAACGTAACAATATACAACGTTATAAGTTATAACGTACCAATATACAAAGTTATACGCTATTACGTAATAATCTACAACGTTATACGTTATTACGTAATAATATACAACGTTATACGTATTATGCTAATACTATGGTAATTCTGTATAACGTTATACGTTATTTCGTAATAGTATATAACGTTATACGTTATATGGTTATACTATATAACGTTCTACGTTACATGGTAATACTATATAACGTTATACGTAATAGCGTAACAGTATACAACGATATACGTTATTACGTAGTAGTATATAGCGTCACACGTTACATGGTAATACTATATAACGTTATACGTTATTACGTAATAGTATATAACGTTATACGTTTTATGGTAATACTATATAACGTTATACGTTATTATTTAAAAGTATATAACGTTATATGGTAATACTATATGCTAATACTATATAACGTTATACGTTATATGGTAATACTATATAACGTTATTCGTTATATGGTAACACTATATAACGTTATACGTTATTACATAATAGTATATAACGTTATACGTTATATGATAATACTATATAACGTTATACGTTATATGGTAATACTATATAACGTTATACGTTACATGGTAATACTATATAACGTTATACGTTATAACGTAACAATATACAACGCTGCACGCTATTAGGTAATACAATATAACGTTATACATTATAACGTAACAATATACAACGTTATAAGCTATTACGTTATAATATACAACGTTATACGTTATTACGTAAGAATATACAACGTTATACGTATTATGCTAATACTACGGTAATTCTGTATAACGTTATACGTTATTTCGTAATAGTATATAACGTTATACGTTATATGGTTATACTATATAACGTTATACGTTATATGGTAATACTATATAACGTTGTACGTAATACCGTAACAGTATACAACGATATACGTTATTACGTAGTAGTATATAGCATCACACGTTACTTGGTAACACTATATAACGTTATACGTTACTACGTAATAGTATATAACGCTCTACGTTACATGGTAATACTATATAACGTTATACGTAATAGCGTAACAGTATACAGCGATATACGTTATTACGTAATAGTATATCAAGTCACACGTTACATGGTAATACTTTATAACGTTATACGTTATTACGTAATAGTATATAACGTTATACGTTATATGGTAATACTATATAACGTTGTACGTTATATGGTAATACTATATAACGTTATACGTAATAGCGTAACAGTATACAACGATATACGCTATCACGTAATAGTATATATCGTTATACGTTATATGGTAATACTACATAACGTTATACGTTATTTCGTAATAGTATATAACGTTATAAGCTATATGGTATTACTATATAACGTTATACGTTGCACGGTAATACTATATAATGTTAAACCTTATTACATAATAGTATATAACGTAATACGTTATATGATAATACTATATAACGTTATACGTTATATGGTAATACTATATAACGTTATACGTTACATGGTAATACTATATAACGTTATACGTTATATGGTAATACTATATAGCGTTATTCGTTATATGGTAATACTATATAACGTTATACGTTATTACATAATAGTATATAACGTTATACGTTATATGATAATACTATATAACGTTATACGTTGTATGGTAATTCTATATAACGTTATACGTTACATGGTAATACTATATAACGTTATACGTTATAACGTAACAATATACAACGCTGTACGCTATTACGTAATACTATATAACGTTATACATTATAACGTAACGATATACAACGTTATAAGCTATTACGTTATAATATACAACGTTATACGTTATTACGTTATAATATACAACCTTATACGTATTATGCTAATACTATGGTAATTCTGTATAACGTTATACGTTATTTCGTAATAGTATATAACGTTATACGTTATATGGTTATACTATATATCGTTATTCGTTATATGGTAATACTATATAACCCTATACGTTATTACGTAATAGTATATAACGTTATACGTTATAACGTAACAATATACAACGTTATAAGTTATAACGTACCAATATACAAAGTTATACGCTATTACGTAATAATCTACAACGTTATACGTAATATGCTAATACTATGGTAATTCTGTATAACGTTATTCGTTATTTCGTAATAGTATATAACGTTATACGTTATATGTTAATACTATATAAGGTTATACGTTATGACGTAACAATATACAACGTTATACGTTATTACGTAATAGTATATAACGTTATACGTTTTATGGTAATACTATATAACGTTATACGTTATTATATAAAAGTATATAACGTTATATGGTAATACTATATGCTAATACTATATAACGTTATACGTTATATGTTAATACTATATAACGTTATACGTTATATGGTAATACTATATAACGTTATTCGTTATATGGTAATACTATATAACGTTATACGTTATTACATAATAGTATATAACGTTATACGTTATATGATAATACTATATAACGTTATACGTTATATGGTAATACTATATAACGTTATAGGTTACATGGTAATACTATATAACGTTATACGTTATTACGAAATAGTATATAACGTTATACGTTATATGGTAATACTATATAACGTTGTACGTTATATGGTAATACTATATAACGTTATACGTAATAGCGTAACAGTATACAACGATATACGCTATCACGTAATAGTATATATCGTTATACGTTATATGGTAATACTACATAACGATATACGTTATTTCGTAATAGTATATAACGTTATAAGCTATATGGTAATACTATATAACGTTATACGTAATAGCGTAACAGTATACAACGATATACGCTATCACGTAATAGTATATATCGTTATACGTTATATGGTAATACTACATAACGATATACGTTATTTCGTAATAGTATATAACGTTAAAAGCTATATGGTATTACTATATAACGTTATACGTTGCACGGTAATACTATATAACGTTAAACGTTATTACATAATAGTATATAACGTTATACGTTATATGATAATACTATATAACGTTATACGTTATATGGTAATACTATATAACGTTATACGTTACATGGTAATACTATATAACGTTATACGTTATATGGTAATACTATATAACGTTATACGTTATTACGTAATAGTATATAACGTTATACGTTATATGATAATACTATATAACGTTATACGTTATATGGTAATACTATATAACGTTATACGTTACATGGTAATACTATATAACGTTATACGTTATTACGTAACAATATACAACGCTGTACGCTATTACGTAATACTATATAACGTTATACATTATAACGTAACGATATACAACGTTATAAGCTATTACGTTATAATATACAACGTTATACGTTATTACGTAATAATATACAACGTTATACGTAATATGCTAATACCATGGTAATTCTGTATAACGTTATTCGTTATTTCGTAATAGTATATAACGTTATACGTTATATGTTAATACTATATAAGGTTATACGTTATGACGTAACAATATACAACGTTATACGTTATCACGTAATAGTATATAACGTTATACATTATAACGTTACAATATACAACGTTACACGTTATAACGTAACAATATACAACGTTATCCGCTATTATGTAGTACTATATAACGTTATACATTATAACGTCTCAGTATACAACGTTATACGCTATTGCGTAATAATATGCAACGTTATACGTTATTACGTAATAGTATATTACGTTATACTTAATATGGTGACACAATATAAAGTTATACGTAATAAGGTAATAATATACAACGTTATACGTTATTACGTAATAGTATATATCGTTATAAGTTATATCTTAATACTATATAACGTTATACGTTATAACGTAACAATATACAACGTTACACGTCATTACATAATAATATACAATGTTATACGTCATTACGGAATAAAATACAACGTTATATGTAATATGCTAATATTATGGTAATTCTGTATAACGTTATACGTTATTTCGTAATAGTATATAACGTTATACGTTATATGGTAATACTATATAAAGTTATACGTTACATGGTAATACTATATAACGTTATACGTTATAACGTAACAATATGCAACGTTATACGCTATTGCGTAATAATCTACAACGTCATACGTTATTACGTAATATTATATACCGTTATACGTTATTTGGTAATACTATATAACCCTATACGTTATTACGTAATAGTATATAACGTTATACGTTATAACGTAACAATATACAACGTTATAAGTTATAACGTACCAATATACAAAGTTATACGCTATTACGTAATAATCTACAACGTTATACGTAATATGCTAATACTATGGTAATTCTGTATAACGTTATTCGTTATTTCGTAATAGTATATAACGTTATACGTTATATGTTAATACTATATAACGTTATACGTTATTACATAATAGTATATAACGTTATACGTTATATGGTAATACTATATAACGTTATTCGTTATATGGTAATACTATATAACGTTATACGTTATTACATAAGAGTATATAACGTTATACGTTATATGATAATACTATATAACGTTATACGTTATATGGTAATACTATATAACGTTATACGTTACATGGTAATACTATATAACGTTATACGTTATAACGTAACAATATACAACGCAGCACGCTATTACGTAATAGTTTATAACGTTATAGATTATAACGTAACGATATACAACGTTATACGTTATAACGTTACAATATACAACATTATACGTTATAGCGTAACAATATACAACGTTATAAGTTATAACGTACCAATATACAAAGTTATACGCTATCACGTAAAAATATACAACGTTATACGTATTATGCTAATACTATGGTAATTCTGTATAACGTTATACGTTATTTCGTAATAGTATATAACGTTATACGTTATATGGTTATACTATATAACGTTATACGTTATATGGTAATACTATATAACGTTATACGTAATAGCGTAACAGTATACAACGATATACGCTATCACGTAATAGTATATATCGTTATACGTTATATGGTAATACTATATAACGTTATACGTTACATGGTAATACTATATAACGTTATACGTTATTACGTAATAGTATATAACGTTATACGTTATATGGTAATACTATATAACGTTGTACGTTATATGGTAATACTATATAACGTTATACGTAATAGCGTAACAGTATACAACGATATACGCTATCACGTAATAGTATATATCGTTATACGTTATATGGTAATACTATATAACGTTATACGTTACATGGTAATACTATATAACGTTATTCGTTATATGGTAATACTATATAACGTTATACGTTATTACATAATAGTATATAACGTTATACGTTATATGATAATACTATATAACGTTATACGTTATATGGTAATACTATATAACGTTATACGTTACATGGTAATACTATATAACGTTATACGTTATAACGTGACAATATACAACGCTGTACGCTATTACGTAATACTATATAACGTTATACATTATAACGTAACGATGTACAACGTTATAAGCTATTACGTTATAATATACAACGTTATACGTTATTACGTAATAATATACAACGTTATACGTATTATGCTAATACTATGGTAATTCTGTATAACGTTATACGTTATTTCGTAATAGTATATAACGTTATACGTTATATGGTTATACTATATATCGTTATTCGTTATATGGTAATACTATATAACCCTATACGTTATTACGTAATAGTATATAACGTTATACGTTATAACGTAACAATATACAACGTTATAAGTTATAACGTACCAATATACAAAGTTATACGCTATTACGTAATAATCTACAACGTTATACGTAATACGCTAATACTATGGTAATTCTGTATAACGTTATTCGTTATTTCGTAATAGTATATAACGTTATACGTTATATGTTAATATTATATAAGGTTATACGTTATGACGTAACAATATACAACGTTATACGTTATTACGTAATAGTATATAACGTTATACGTTTTATGGTAATACTATATAACGTTATACGTTATTATTTAAAAGTATATAACGTTATATGGTAATACTATATGCTAATACTATATAACGTTATACGTTATATGGTAATACTATATAACGTTATACGTTATATGGTAATACTATATAAGGTTATTCGTTATATGGTAATACTATATAACGTTATACGTTATTACATAATAGTATATAACGTTATACGTTATATGATAATACTATATAACGTTATACGTTATATGGTAATACTATATAACGTTATACGTTACATGGTAATACTATATAACGTTATACGTTATTACGTAACAATATACAACGCTGTACGCTATTACGTAATACTATATAACGTTATACATTATAACGTAACGATATACAAGGTTATAAGCTATTACGTTATAATATACAACGTTATACGTTATTACGTAATAATATACAACGTTATACGTAATATGCTAATACTATGGTAATTCTGTATAACGTTATTCGTTATTTCGTAATAGTATATAACGTTATACGTTATATGTTAATACTATATAAGGTTATACGTTATGACGTAACAATATACAACGTTATACGTTATCACGTAATAGTATATAACGTTATACATTATAACGTTACAATATACAACGTTACACGTTATAACGTAACAATATACAACGTTATCCGCTATTATGTAGTACTATATAACGTTATACATTATAACGTCTCAGTATACAACGTTATACGCTATTGCGTAATAATATGCAACGTTATACGTTATTACGTAATAGTATATTACGTTATACTTAATATGGTGACACAATATAAAGTTATACGTAATAAGGTAATAATATACAACGTTATACGTTATTACGTAATAGTATATGTCGTTATAAGTTATATCTTAATACTATATAACGTTATACGTTATAACGTAACAATATACAACGTTACACGTCATTACATAATAATATACAATGTTATACGTCATTACGGAATAAAATACAACGTTATATGTAATATGCTAATATTATGGTAATTCTGTATAACGTTATACGTTATTTCGTAATAGTATATAACGTTATACGTTATATGGTAATACTATATAAAGTTATACGTTACATGGTAATACTATATAACGTTATACGTTATAACGTAACAATATGCAACGTTATACGCTATTGCGTAATAATCTACAACGTCATACGTTATTACGTAATATTATATACCGTTATACGTTATTTGGTAATACTATATAACCCTATACGTTATTACGTAATAGTATATAACGTTATACGTTATAACGTAACAATATACAACGTTATAAGTTATAACGTACCAATATACAAAGTTATACGCTATTACGTAATAATCTACAACGTTATACGTAATATGCTAATACTATGGTAATTCTGTATAACGTTATTCGTTATTTCGTAATAGTATATAACGTTATACGTTATATGTTAATACTATATAACGTTATACGTTATTACATAATAGTATATAACGTTATACGTTATATGGTAATACTATATAACGTTATTCGTTATATGGTAATACTATATAACGTTATACGTTATTACATAAGAGTATATAACGTTATACGTTATATGATAATACTATATAACGTTATACGTTATATGGTAATACTATATAACGTTATACGTTACATGGTAATACTATATAACGTTATACGTTATAACGTAACAATATACAACGCAGCACGCTATTACGTAATAGTATATAACGTTATAGATTATAACGTAACGATATACAACGTTATACGTTATAACGTTACAATATACAACATTATACGTTATAGCGTAACAATATACAACGTTATAAGTTATAACGTACCAATATACAAAGTTATACGCTATCACGTAAAAATATACAACGTTATACGTATTATGCTAATACTATGGTAATTCTGTATAACGTTATACGTTATTTCGTAATAGTATATAACGTTATACGTTATATGGTAATACTATATAACGTTATACGTAATAGCGTAACAGTATACAACGATATACGCTATCACGTAATAGTATATATCGTTATACGTTATATGGTAATACTATATAACGTTATACGTTACATGGTAATACTATATAACGTTATACGTTATTACGTAATAGTATATAACGTTATACGTTATATGGTAATACTATATAACGTTGTACGTTATATGGTAATACTATATAACGTTATACGTAATAGCGTAACAGTATACAACGATATACGCTATCACGTAATAGTATATATCGTTATACGTTATATGGTAATACTATATAACGTTATACGTTACATGGTAAAACTATATAACGTTATACGTTATATGGTAATACTATATAACGTTATTCGTTATATGGTAATACTATATAACGTTATACGTTATTACATAATAGTATATAACGTTATACGTTATATGATAATACTATATAACGTTATACGTTATATGGTAATACTATATAACGTTATACGTTACATGGTAATACTATATAACGTTATACGTTATAACGTAACAATATACAACGCTGTACGCTATTACGTAATACTATATAACGTTATACATTATAACGTAACGATGTACAACGTTATAAGCTATTACGTTATAATATACAACGTTATACGTTATTACGTAATAATATACAACGTTATACGTATTATGCTAATACTATGGTAATTCTGTATAACGTTATACGTTATTTCGTAATAGTATATAACGTTATACGTTATATGGTTATACTATATATCGTTATTCGTTATATGGTAATACTATATAACGTTATACGTTATAACGTAACAATATACAACGTTACACGTCATTACATAATAATATACAATGTTATACGTCATTACGGAATAAAATACAACGTTATATGTAATATGCTAATATTATGGTAATTCTGTATAACGTTATACGTTATTTCGTAATAGTATATAACGTTATACGTTATATGGTAATACTATATAAAGTTATACGTTACATGGTAATACTATATAACGTTATACGTTATAACGTAACAATATGCAACGTTATACGCTATTGCGTAATAATCTACAACGTCATACGTTATTACGTAATATTATATACCGTTATACGTTATTTGGTAATACTATATAACCCTATACGTTATTACGTAATAGTATATAACGTTATACGTTATAACGTAACAATATACAACGTTATAAGTTATAACGTACCAATATACAAAGTTATACGCTATTACGTAATAATCTACAACGTTATACGTAATATGCTAATACTATGGTAATTCTGTATAACGTTATTCGTTATTTCGTAATAGTATATAACGTTATACGTTATATGTTAATACTATATAACGTTATACGTTATTACATAATAGTATATAACGTTATACGTTATATGGTAATACTATATAACGTTATTCGTTATATGGTAATACTATATAACGTTATACGTTATTACATAAGAGTATATAACGTTATACGTTATATGATAATACTATATAACGTTATACGTTATATGGTAATACTATATAACGTTATACGTTACATGGTAATACTATATAACGTTATACGTTATAACGTAACAATATACAACGCAGCACGCTATTACGTAATAGTATATAACGTTATAGATTATAACGTAACGATATACAACGTTATACGTTATAACGTTACAATATACAACATTATACGTTATAGCGTAACAATATACAACGTTATAAGTTATAACGTACCAATATACAAAGTTATACGCTATCACGTAAAAATATACAACGTTATACGTATTATGCTAATACTATGGTAATTCTGTATAACGTTATACGTTATTTCGTAATAGTATATAACGTTATACGTTATATGGTTATACTATATAACGTTATACGTAATAGCGTAACAGTATACAACGATATACGCTATCACGTAATAGTATATATCGTTATACGTTATATGGTAATACTATATAACGTTATACGTTACATGGTAATACTATATAACGTTATACGTTATTACGTAATAGTATATAACGTTATACGTTATATGGTAATACTATATAACGTTGTACGTTATATGGTAATACTATATAACGTTATACGTAATAGCGTAACAGTATACAACGATATACGCTATCACGTAATAGTATATATCGTTATACGTTATATGGTAATACTATATAACGTTATACGTTACATGGTAATACTATATAACGTTATACGTTATATGGTAATACTATATAACGTTATTCGTTATATGGTAATACTATATAACGTTATACGTTATTACATAATAGTATATAACGTTATACGTTATATGATAATACTATATAACGTTATACGTTATATGGTAATACTATATAACGTTATACGTTACATGGTAATACTATATAACGTTATACGTTATAACGTAACAATATACAACGCTGTACGCTATTACGTAATACTATATAACGTTATACATTATAACGTAACGATGTACAACGTTATAAGCTATTACGTTATAATATACAACGTTATACGTTATTACGTAATAATATACAACGTTATACGTATTATGCTAATACTATGGTAATTCTGTATAACGTTATACGTTATTTCGTAATAGTATATAACGTTATACGTTATATGGTTATACTATATATCGTTATTCGTTATATGGTAATACTATATAACCCTATACGTTATTACGTAATAGTATATAACGTTATACGTTATAACGTAACAATATACAACGTTATAAGTTATAACGTACCAATATACAAAGTTATACGCTATTACGTAATAATCTACAACGTTATACGTAATACGCTAATACTATGGTAATTCTGTATAACGTTATTCGTTATTTCGTAATAGTATATAACGTTATACGTTATATGTTAATATTATATAAGGTTATACGTTATGACGTAACAATATACAACGTTATACGTTATTACGTAATAGTATATAACGTTATACGTTTTATGGTAATACTATATAACGTTATACGTTATTATTTAAAAGTATATAACGTTATATGGTAATACTATATGCTAATACTATATAACGTTATACGTTATATGGTAATACTATATAACGTTATACGTTATATGGTAATACTATAGAACGTTATTCGTTATATGGTAATACTATATAACGTTATACGTTATTACATAATAGTATATAACGTTATACGTTATATGATAATACTATATAACGTTATACGTTATATGGTAATACTATATAACGTTATACGTTACATGGTAATACTATATAACGTTATACGTTATTACGTAACAATATACAACGCTGTACGCTATTACGTAATACTATATAACGTTATACATTATAACGTAACGATATACAACGTTATAAGCTATTACGTTATAATATACAACGTTATACGTTATTACGTAATAATATACAACGTTATACGTAATATGCTAATACTATGGTAATTCTGTATAACGTTATTCGTTATTTCGTAATAGTATATAACGTTATACGTTATATGTTAATACTATATAAGGTTATACGTTATGACGTAACAATATACAACGTTATACGTTATCACGTAATAGTATATAACGTTATACATTATAACGATACAATATACAACTTTACACGTTATAACGTAACAATATACAACGTTATCCGCTATTATGTAGTACTATATAACGTTATACATTATAACGTCTCAGTATACAACGTTATACGCTATTGCGTAATAATATGCAACGTTATACGTTATTACGTAATAGTATATTACGTTATACTTAATATGGTGACACAATATAAAGTTATACGTAATAAGGTAATAATATACAACGTTATACGTTATTACGTAATAGTATATATCGTTATAAGTTATATCTTAATACTATATAACGTTATACGTTATAACGTAACAATATACAACGTTACACGTCATTACATAATAATATACAATGTTATACGTCATTACGGAATAAAATACAACGTTATATGTAATATGCTAATATTATGGTAATTCTGTATAACGTTATACGTTATTTCGTAATAGTATATAACGTTATACGTTATATGGTAATACTATATAAAGTTATACGTTACATGGTAATACTATATAACGTTATACGTTATAACGTAACAATATGCAACGTTATACGCTATTGCGTAATAATCTACAACGTCATACGTTATTACGTAATATTATATACCGTTATACGTTATTTGGTAATACTATATAACCCTATACGTTATTACGTAATAGTATATAACGTTATACGTTATAACGTAACAATATACAACGTTATAAGTTATAACGTACCAATATACAAAGTTATACGCTATTACGTAATAATCTACAACGTTATACGTTATTACGTAATAATATACAACGTTATACGTATTATGCTAATACTATGGTAATTCTGTATAACGTTATACGTTATTTCGTAATAGTATATAACGTTATACGTTATATGGTTATACTATATAACGTTCTACGTTACATGGTAATACTATATAACGTTATACGTAATAGCGTAACAGTATACAACGATATACGTTATTACGTAGTAGTATATAGCGTCACACGTTACATGGTAATACTATATAACGTTATACGTTATTACGTAATAGTATATAACGTTATACGTTTTATGGTAATACTATATAACGTTATACGTTATTATTTAAAAGTATATAACGTTATATGGTAATACTATATGCTAATACTATATAACGTTATACGTTATATGGTAATACTATATAACGTTATTCGTTATATGGTAACACTATATAACGTTATACGTTATTACATAATAGTATATAACGTTATACGTTATATGATAATACTATATAACGTTATACGTTATATGGTAATACTATATAACGTTATACGTTACATGGTAATACTATATAACGTTATACGTTATAACGTAACAATATACAACGCTGCACGCTATTAGGTAATACAATATAACGTTATACATTATAACGTAACAATATACAACGTTATAAGCTATTACGTTATAATATACAACGTTATACGTTATTACGTAAGAATATACAACGTTATACGTATTATGCTAATACTATGGTAATTCTGTATAACGTTATACGTTATTTCGTAATAGTATATAACGTTATACGTTATATGGTTATACTATATAACGTTATACGTTATATGGTAATACTATATAACGTTGTACGTAATACCGTAACAGTATACAACGATATACGTTATTACGTAGTAGTATATAGCATCACACGTTACTTGGTAACACTATATAACGTTATACGTTACTACGTAATAGTATATAACGCTCTACGTTACATGGTAATACTATATAACGTTATACGTAATAGCGTAACAGTATACAGCGATATACGTTATTACGTAATAGTATATCAAGTCACACGTTACATGGTAATACTTTATAACTTTATACGTTATTACGTAATAGTATATAACGTTATACGTTATATGGTAATACTATATAACGTTGTACGTTATATGGTAATACTATATAACGTTATACGTAATAGCGTAACAGTATACAACGATATACGCTATCACGTAATAGTATATATCGTTATACGTTATATGGTAATACTACATAACGTTATACGTTATTTCGTAATAGTATATAACGTTATAAGCTATATGGTATTACTATATAACGTTATACGTTGCACGGTAATACTATATAATGTTAAACCTTATTACATAATAGTATATAACGTAATACGTTATATGATAATACTATATAACGTTATACGTTATATGGTAATACTATATAACGTTATACGTTACATGGTAATACTATATAACGTTATACGTTATATGGTAATACTATATAGCGTTATTCGTTATATGGTAATACTATATAACGTTATACGTTATTACATAATAGTATATAACGTTATACGTTATATGATAATACTATATAACGTTATACGTTGTATGGTAATTCTATATAACGTTATACGTTACATGGTAATACTATATAACGTTATACGTTATAACGTAACAATATACAACGCTGTACGCTATTACGTAATACTATATAACGTTATACATTATAACGTAACGATATACAACGTTATAAGCTATTACGTTATAATATACAACGTTATACGTTATTACGTTATAATATACAACCTTATACGTATTATGCTAATACTATGGTAATTCTGTATAACGTTATACGTTATTTCGTAATAGTATATAACGTTATACGTTATATGGTTATACTATATATCGTTATTCGTTATATGGTAATACTATATAACCCTATACGTTATTACGTAATAGTATATAACGTTATACGTTATAACGTAACAATATACAACGTTATAAGTTATAACGTACCAATATACAAAGTTATACGCTATTACGTAATAATCTACAACGTTATACGTAATATGCTAATACTATGGTAATTCTGTATAACGTTATTCGTTATTTCGTAATAGTATATAACGTTATACGTTATATGTTAATACTATATAAGGTTATACGTTATGACGTAACAATATACAACGTTATACGTTATTACGTAATAGTATATAACGTTATACGTTTTATGGTAATACTATATAACGTTATACGTTATTATATAAAAGTATATAACGTTATATGGTAATACTATATGCTAATACTATATAACGTTATACGTTATATGTTAATACTATATAACGTTATACGTTATATGGTAATACTATATAACGTTATTCGTTATATGGTAATACTATATAACGTTATACGTTATTACATAATAGTATATAACGTTATACGTTATATGATAATACTATATAACGTTATACGTTATATGGTAATACTATATAACGTTATAGGTTACATGGTAATACTATATAACGTTATACGTTATTACGAAATAGTATATAACGTTATACGTTATATGGTAATACTATATAACGTTGTACGTTATATGGTAATACTATATAACGTTATACGTAATAGCGTAACAGTATACAACGATATACGCTATCACGTAATAGTATATATCGTTATACGTTATATGGTAATACTACATAACGATATACGTTATTTCGTAATAGTATATAACGTTATAAGCTATATGGTAATACTATATAACGTTATACGTAATAGCGTAACAGTATACAACGATATACGCTATCACGTAATAGTATATATCGTTATACGTTATATGGTAATACTACATAACGATATACGTTATTTCGTAATAATATATAACGTTAAAAGCTATATGGTATTACTATATAACGTTATACGTTGCACGGTAATACTATATAACGTTAAACGTTATTACATAATAGTATATAACGTTAAACGTTATTACATAATAGTATATAACGTTATACGTTATATGATAATACTATATAACGTTATACGTTATATGGTAATACTATATAACGTTATACGTTACATGGTAATACTATATAACGTTATACGTTATATGGTAATACTATATAACGTTATTCGTTATATGGTAATACTATATAACGTTATACGTTATTACATAATAGTATATAACGTTATACGTTATATGATAATACTATATAACGTTATACGTTATATGGTAATACTATATAACGTTATACGTTACATGGTAATACTATATAACGTTATACGTTATAACGTAACAATATACAACGCTGTACGCTATTACGTAATAGTATATAACGTTATACATTATAACGTAACGATATACAACGCTATAAGCTATTACGTTATAATATACAACGTTATACGTTATTACGTAATAATATACAACGTTATACGTATTATGCTAATACTATGGTAATTCTGTATAACGTTATACGTTATTTCGTAATAGTATATAACGTTATACGTTATATGGTTATACTATATATCGTTATTCGTTATATGGTAATACTATATAACCCTATACGTTATTACGTAATAGTATATAACGTTATACGTTATATGTTAATACTATATAAGGTTATACATTATAACGTTACAATATACAACGTTACACGTTATAACGTAACAATATACAACGTTATCCGCTATTATGTAGTACTATATAACGTTATACATTATAACGTCTCAGTATACAACGTTATACGCTATTGCGTAATAATATGCAACGTTATAGGATATTACGTAATAGTATACAACGTTATACGTTATAACGTTACAATATACAACGTTATACGTTATAACGTAACAATATACAACGTTATACGTTATTACGTAATAGTATATTATGTTATACTTTATATGGTGATACAATATAAAGTTATACGTAATAAGGTAATAATATACAACGTTATACGTTATTACTTAATAGTATATATCGTTATACGTTATAACGTAACAATATACAACGTTATAAGTTATAACGTACCAATATACAAAGTTATACGCTATCATGTAATAATATACAACGTTATACGTATTATGCTAATACTATGGTAATTCTGTATAACGTTATACGTTATTTCGTAATAGTATATAACGTTATACGTTATATGGTAATACTATATAACGTCATACGTTATATGGTAATACTATATAACGTTATTCGTTATATGGTAATACTACATAACGTTATACGTTATATGGTAATACTATATAACGTTATTCGGTATATGGTAATACTATATAACGTTATTCGTTGTATGGTAATACTATATAACGTTATACGTTATTACGTAATAGTATATAACGTTATACGTTATATGGTAATACTATATAACCCTATACGATATTACATATTAGTATATAACGTTATAAGCTGTATGGTATTACTATATAACGTTATACGTTACTTGGTAATACTATATAACGTTAATCGTTATAGCGTAACAATATACAACGTTATACGTTATTACGTAATAGCATATAACGTTATAAGCTATATGGTATTACTATATAACGTTACTTGGTAATACTATATAACGTTAATCGTTATAGCGTAACAATATACAACGTTATACGTTATTACGTAATAGTATATAACGTTATACATTATAACCTAACAATATGCAACGTTATACGTTGTAACGTAACAATATACAACGTTATACGCTATTGCGTAGTAATATACGAATTCATACGTTACTACGTAACAGCATATATCGGCATACGTTATATGGAAATACTCCATAATCCTATAAGCAGTTACGTAATAGTATATAACGTTATACGTTATTAAGTAAAAGTATATAACGTTATCCGTTATATGGTAATACTATATAACGTTGTACGTTATATGGTAATACTATATAAAGTTATACGTAATAGCGTAACAGTATACAACAATATACGCTATTACGTAATAGTATATATCGTTATACGTTATATGGTAATACTACATAACGTTATACGTTATATGGTAATACTATATAACGTTATTCGTTTTATGGTAATACTATATAACGTTATTCGTTGTATGGTAATACTATATAACGTTGTACGTTATATGGTAATACTATATAAAGTTATACGTAACACCGTAACAGTATACAACGATATACGTTATTACGTAGTAGTATATAGCGTCACACGTTACATGGTAATACTATATAACGTTATACGTTACTACGTAATAGTATATAACGCTCTACGTTACATGGTAATACTATATAACGTTATACGTAATAGCGTAACAGTATACAGCGATATACGTTATTACGTAATAGTATATAGCGTCACACGTTACATGGTAATACTATATAACGTTATACGTTATTACGTAATAGTATATAACGTTATACGTTATATGGTAATACTATATAACGTTATACGTTATATGGTAATACTATATAACGTTATTCGTTATATGGTAATACTATATAACGTTATACGTTATTACATAATAGTATATAACGTTATACGTTATATGATAATACTATATAACGTTATACGTTATATGGTAATACTATATAACGTTATACGTTACATGGTAATACTATATAACGTTATACGTTATAACGTAACAATATACAACGCTGTACGCTATTACGTAATACTATATAACGTTATACATTATAACGTAACGATATACAACGGTATAAGCTATTACGTTATAATATACAACGTTATACGTTATTACGTAATAATATACAACGTTATACGTATTATGCTAATACTATGGTAATTCTGTATAACGTTATACGTTATTTCGTAATAGTATATAACGTTATACGTTATATGGTTATACTATATATCGTTATACGTTATATGGTAATGCTATATAACGTTATACGTTATATGGTAATACTATATAACGTTATTCGTTATATGGTAATACTATATAACCATATACGTTATTACGTAATAGTATATAACGTTATACGTTATTACGTAATAATATACAACGTTATACGTATTATGCTAATACTATGGTAATTCTGTATAACGTTATACGTTATTTCGTAATAGTATATAACGTTATACGTTAGATGGTAATACTATATAACGTTATACGTTATATGGTAATACTATATAACTCTATACGATATTACGTATTAGTATATGACGTTATACGCTACATGGTATTACTATAAAAAGTTATACGCTACTTGGTAATACTTTATAACGGTAAACGTTATAGCGTAACAATATACAACGCTATACGCTATTATGTATTAGTATATAACGTTATACATTATAACGTAACAATATACAACGTTATACGCTATTACGTTATAATATACTACGTTATACGTTATTTCGTAATAATATACAACGTTATACGTAATATGCTATTACTATGGTAACTCTGTATAACGTTATACATTATATGGTGATACATTATAAAGTTATACGTTATAACGTAACAATATACAACGTTATACGTTATTACGTAATAGTATATAACGTTATACATTATAACCTGACAATATACAACGTTATACGCTATTGCGAGTAATATACGAAGTCATACGTTACTACGTAACAGCATATATCGGCATACGTTATATGGAAATACTCCATAACCCTATAAGTTGTTACGTAATAGTATATAACGTTATACGTTATTAAGTAAAAGTATATAACGTTATACGTTATTAAGTAAAAGTATATAACGTTATACGTTATATGGTAATACTATATAACGTTGTACGTTATATGGTAATACTATATAAAGTTATACGTAATACCGTAACACTATACAACAATATACGCTGTTACGTAATAGTATATATCGTTATACGTTATATGGTAATACTACATAACGTTATACGTTATATGGTAATACTATATAACGTTATTCGTTATATGGTAATACTATATAACGTTATTCGTTGTATGGTAATACTATATAACGTTGTACGTTATAAGGTAATACTATATAACGTTATACGTAATAGCGTAACAGTATACAACAATATACGCTATTACGTAATAGTATATATCGTTATACATTATATGGTAGTACTACATAACGTTATACGTTATATGGTTATACTATATAACGTTATACGTTATATGGTAATACTATATAACGTTATACGTAATACCGTAACAGTATACAATGATATACATTATTACGTAATACTATATAACGTTATACGTAATACCGTAACAGTATACAATGATATACGTTATTACGTAATAGTATACAACGTTATACGTTATATGTTAATACTTTATAACGTTATACGTTATTACCTAAAAGTATATAACGTTATACGTTATTACGTAAAAGTATATAACGTCATACGTTACATGGTAATACTATATAACGTTATACGTTATAACGTAACAATATGCAGCGTTATACGTTATAACGTAACAATATACAACGTTAAAGGCTATTGCGTAATAATATACAACGTCATACGTTATTACGTAACACCATATATCGGTATACGTTATATGGTAATACTCTATAACCCTATAAGTTATTACGTAATAATCTATAACGTTATACGTTATTAAGTAAAAGTATATAACGTTATACGTTATATGGTAATACTATATAACGTTGTACGTTATATGGTAATACTATATGACGCTATACGTAATAGCGTAACAGTATACAACAATGTGCGCTATTACGTAATAGTATATATCGTTATACGTTATATGGTAATACTACATAACGTTATACGTTAAATGGTAATACTATATAACGTTATTCGTTATATGGTAATACTATATAACGTTATTCGTTATATGGTAATACTATATGACGTTATACGTTATAACGTAACAATATACAACGTTATAAGTTATAACGTACCAATATACAAAGTTATACGCTATTACGTAATAATATACAACGTTATACGTTATTACGTAATAATATGCAACGTTATACGTATTATGCTAATAGTATGGTAATTCTGTATAACGTTATACGTTATTACGTAATAATATGCAACGTTATACGTATTATGCTAATACTATGGTAATTCTGTATAACGTTATACGTTATTTCGTAATAGCATATAACGTTATACGTTATATGGTTATACTATATAACGTTATACGTTATATGGTAATACTATATAATGTTATACGTTATATGGTAATACTATATAACGTTATAAGTAATACCGTAACAGTATACAACGATATACGTTATTACGTAGTAGTATATAACGTCACACGTTACATCGTAATACTATATAACGTTATACGTTACTACGTAATAGTATATAACGTTCTACGTTACATGGTAATACTATATAACGTTATACGTAATAGCGTAACAGTATACACCGATATACGTTATTACGTAATAGTATATAGCGTCACACGTTACATGGTAATACTATATAACGTTATACGTTATTACGTAATAGTATATAACGTTATACGTTATATGGTAAATCTATATAACGTTATACGTTATTATTTAAAAGTATATAACGTTATACGTTATATGGTAATACTATATAACGTTATACGTTATATGGTAATACTATATAACGTTATACGTTATATGGTAATACTATATAATGTTATTCGTTATATGGTAATACTATATAACGTTATACGTTATTATATAATAGTATATAACGTCATACGTTATATGATAATACTATATAACGTTATACGTTATATGGTAATACTATATAACGTTATACGTTACATGGTAATACTATATTACGTTATACGTTATTACGTAACAATATACAACGCTGTACGCTATTACGTAATACTATATAACGTTATACATTATAACGTAACGATATACAACGTCATAAGCTATTACGTTATAATATACAACGTTATACGTTATTACGTAATAATATACAACGTTATACGTTATTACGTAATAGTATATAACGTTATACATTATAACGTTACAATATACAACGTTACACGTTATAACGTAACAATATACAACGTTATCCGCTATTATGTAGTACTATATAACGTTATACATTATAACGTCTCAGTATACAACGTTATACGCTATTGCGTAATAATATGCAACGTTATACGTTATTACGTAATAGTATGTAACGTTATACATTATAACGTTACAATATACAACGTTATACGTTATAACGTAACAATATACAACGTTATACGTTATTACGTAATAGTATATTACGTTATACTTTATATGGTGATACAATATAAAGTTATACGTAATAAGGTAATAATATACAACGTTATACGTAATATGTTAATACTATGGTAATTCTGTTTAACGTTATATGTTATTACGTAATAGTATATAACGCTATACGTTACATGGTAATACTCTATAACGCTATACGCTATTACGTATTAGTATAAAACGTTATACATTAAAACGTAACGATATACAACGTTACACGCTATTACGTTATAATATACAACGTTATACGTTATTTCGTAATAATATACAACGTTATACGCAATATGCTAATACTATGGTAATTCTGTATAACGTTATACGTTATATGGTGATACAATATAAAGTTATACATTATAACGTAACAATATACAACGCTATACGTTATTACGTATTAGTATATAACGTTATACATTGTAACGTAACGATATACCGCGTTATACGCTATTACGTTATAATATACAACGTTATACCATATTTCGTAATAATATACAACGTTATACGTTATTTCGTAACAATATACAACGTTACACGTAATATGCTAATACTATGGTAATTCTGTATAATGTTATACATTATATGGTGATACAATATAAAGTTATACGTTATAACGTAACAATATACAACGTTATACTTTATTACGTAATAGTATATAACTTTATACATTATAACCTAACAATATGCAACGTTATACGTTATAACGTAACAATATACAACGTTATACGCTATTGTGTAATAATATACAACGTCATACGTTATTACGTAGCAGCATATATCGGTATACGTTATATGGTAATACTATATAACGTTATACGTAATAGCGTAAGAGTATACAACGAAATACGTTATTACGTAATAGTATTTAACGTCACACGTTACATGGTAATACTATATAACGTTATACGTTATTACGTAATAGTATATAACGTTATACGTTATATGGTAATACTATTGTTACGTTTGGCTATCCAAATTTTGAAATTTTAAACAATGTAGTAGTCGCTGCCACCAGAAACAGTCTAAGGACTGTTTCAGTTAGATATTTCTCGTTAGATTAGGTAGCGTGGATTGGAGTTTAGACCACTGGTCAACGATCTCCACGTTTCGGCTAACCTGCTATGCGCAGGGATACTAGCACGGGAGAGGATTGTTTCGAATAAACAATTATATTATAAATAATTATTACTGGCGGAATTAATGACGAATTATACTAATTATTGATATTATTTATTATTTTAATTATTAATTATTAATAATAATTAAAAGATGACTCTCCTGACGTTGGCCTCCGCTGGGGTGATTCCGGTTTTACAAATATTGACACTTCTATAATTTTTGTTTTAATCTTTATTTGACTTGAACAGTGTAAATAACAGTGTGTCCGGACGTGTTTAACAATTTGAAATTCTAACACAAAAACTTGAGCCAACTATTGTTTTAATTCTAACTGACTAACAACAATTATTTTATAATTCGAACTGACTAATAACATTTATATCTCGTAACTCTTAAACTCGAACTGGAACGAACAATTATTCTCTAATCCTAACTTAAATTCTAATTAAATCAACTGAACGAACTGATATCAGACTCACTCAAATTCAATTGAACGACTAATATCAATTATCTGCTTATTCTACCGAAACGAACCGATTCAACTAATATCGATTATTCCGATTATTCTCTTATTTTAACTGAACCACTAACAATTAATCGCTAACGCTAACGCTAACAATTAATTTATTCTATTTTCGCTAAATTCTACTAGACGCTAACAATTACTCTTTGCTATTCCTTTATTCAACTGACCCGCTAACAATTACTCTCTTTATTTTCACTAAATTCTCCCGAACACTAACAATTAATCTTACTCTATTCTTTTATTCAACTGACCCGCTAACAATTACTCTCTCTATTCCTTTATTCAACTGACCCGCTAACACTCTCCGACTATATTCTAACTGGTAACGATTACTCTCTGCCTATATTCTAGCTGGTAACGATTACTCTCCTTTGAATTGTGTCGCTACGCTTTTTATAATGACATCCCCAATGGGATGACAGTCACGTGACAGTTCGTTCCGGTGGGAATCGCAATGCTGCAGGTTTTTAGAGTTTCCATGAGAGAACGTGGATTTTGATGATTACAGGTTATGTTGAGTCATGGACACAAAAGCGTCCGCGCCTGTGCGAACTGTGTGAGTATGTGTTTTTAATATTCTATCTCGTTTCACATGTTGTTTGTTTCCTTAAACTTGTGAATTTGTTTTAGCGCAAGAGGAGGAAGATATGTGAATGGTACGAGATGACGTGATCGACGTGCGTGTGTGAATATGTGCGAAGGATGATGCTGAAGTGGCGGTTTTCCATCCAAATAGGCACAGTGGCACCTTCGTTGGCGTCGTGTCCTGATGATCTTTTGACAATTTGGTTTTATTTGACAATATGAGATATATTTTGCTCCTTGTAGATTTATATGTCCATATTTGCTATATACTAAATCGTGTATATTGTATATTACTTTCTTGTTATTAGGTTATTAGTTGTGTAACTCTAGTTTCTGATCTATGGAAAGTGGTGAAACGTCTTCACGAAATACAATTTCATTCGTTTTCCTCCCTTGCATTGGCACGCTGTGAGTGGTGTCGACTTCCAAATGAGGTTTGTGCATCTTGATTATTATGTGTTTAATGATAGATACGGAGGTATCTTCGTCAGAGTTTCCCATGCGGACTGTCTCGGTGTGTATCGTGTTATGATTTCTTTTATTTAGTTCATCCTGCTTCTTTCGCGTTTTATTCACTGCATATGATATTTCAGTGCAAGAAGAAGAAGAATTGTAAAGAATCCGTAAGTGGCCCTAGAAGATGCAGTCATCGTGTGAGCTGTTGTCGGCAGGAACGAAGAGTCGAAGTTGTTGAAGAAGTCGTGTGACATTTGTATTGTTTCTGGTTATATACAACGCTATTTCACATATCTATGTATATATATATATATGTCGGATTAGAGTCAGGATTAAGGAGATGGGCGTTTAATGGATTTTCATTAGAATTAGCCATTGTTGTGATACAACGGAGAGTTTATTAGCACAGGCTTATTAACAAGATTAAGCACTCGTAGCACTAGTGATAATGACCTTAGGTTCGAAACGAATCCGCGGTCACGGGATGGTAAACGTATGTTCTCGCACAGTTCAAGTCTAACTCTCTCTGTTAACTAGATGTGTGGTAATCACTGGTTGTAAGGCGGCACTGTCCTTCGTCGATGAGGTCGTACCAAAGAATGCCTCTCCGTCTCGACGATGTCGTCGAGGAAAACTATATTGGGTGGGTCTAAGGATATGAGGTCTTCGGATTCGTCAAAGAAAGCTTTCGTTCCAAAGGAGAGGGAAATTAGCGCTATTGCTAATTGGTCGATCTCCATATCGGCGTTTTGAAAGAGATGCTGGCCGCCCTTGAGGGGAGGTTGTTGACGGGGGGCAACGCTCGTGGAGGATAGGTTTCTCCTATCTTCCCGTAGTTGCAACAAAGTCTATTTGACGGACTTCGCTTGACTAAATCTTAAGATCTATAGCGGGTCCTCACGTTAACTAAACATACGCCACTAAGGCATGCCGACACCCGGCGATCATCTTACCCGGAGGACAAAATCTGCGTGTGGCGGGCCGCGGGATAGAAACTATTGAAGTATTTACTGCCACGTGTCGCTACGACTATTTCTTTTAAGGAGAGGTATAGAGTTACTCTGTGCCTTTGTTAGATAAAACGTTCATCCCTTTGACCGCGGCTACGTTCGGCGACTGATTGTCGCCTCGAGCCCAAGCTCATGATCATAAATCTCGAACAATCGGAGCGGCATTTGTTTAATCTAAGTTACAGAGTTGCGGTATTCCCGCGAATCCAAGGAGGAGCTCCGGCGTTCTTTCATCTCCGACACGGCCATTCTGACTATCACACGTCCTCGGGTGTAGCTACAATATTGAGTTTTCTTAACGTTAGTCTCGGTACAATTAACATTGTTTACAATTTAACTTAATGTCTAAATAAGCTGAGGGTCCAGTGTAATAACAAAATTTTGTTCGGAGGTTTGACAACAAAAGGAATAGAAGAGAACATGAATTAGTAACGTTGTAATTAGTATTGGAAGTGCTAGTTGCATCCTGTGGGTTATCAGTCGGGTCATAACGGCGAAATGGACCAGTCTCGATTTCGTACCCCAATGGATCTCGTTTTTCTAGATCGCACGACCGCACCAAACTTCGTAACACTGTAGCTCATGGTGCGCGTGAACACATCACTTTCCCTTTAGTCGAGCTTCATAACACTATAGCTCATGGTGCGCGTGAACACATCACTTGCCCCTTTACCGAGCTTCATAACTCTATAGCTCATGGTGCGCGTGAACACATCACTTGCCCCTTTACCGAGCTTCATAACATACTCCGTAAGGTGCTACGGTCTTTGTGCTAAGGATCTTCCGAGATCGAGGTACTCATGTCGTCGTGGTCACTGTTATTGCCGTCACTACCGACGTCCAACTCAGCGGGAACGCGACTGTCCGGCATTTTTCTTAATCTGTCGTGACTGTCTTTATACGATCGTTTGCCGTCTAGCGTTTTTAGAATATATATATCTCCTTCCAAAATCTCGGTTATTACAAATGGACCCTTGAATTTCGGCTCTAGCTTGGTTTGGTTTCTTTCCTCGTTCTTGCGTAGTACGAAGTCGCCGAGGTTAAACCTAACCACTTTAGCTTTGTTCCTATCAAATCTTTCTTTGTCGTATTGGGCGTTACTTTCTATGTTCTGTACGGCCTGCTGCCTTACATCGGAGATATCGACTTCTTTTTCTTCGATATTGTCGGGTAGCAATAGGTCATACGGTCTCGCCGATCTACCGATTAGTAGTTGTAAAGGGCTCGAATTAGTCACGCGGTTGGTGGTGCAGTTCAACGCTAGCTGTATTTCCCCAATCGCGTCTTGCCACGGCCGCCCGGTCGTTTCTACTGTCGTGAACGTATTTTCAATGTACGCATAACACGCTCTACCTGTCTATTGGCTCTATCATCGGTCGCTATCGAGTGAACTTTAATTCGTTTGCTTTCACAGAATTCTCGAAATTCATTACCCTTAGGACATCTTTCCTGATCTGCTACTATCCGGCAGGGACTTCCGAATAAAATATAGCGGGTTTAAGCGCTTTAATGGTGTTACGGAAATCTATCTTACGAGTACGACGCAGGTATACGAATTTAGTGAACACATCGATCAAAACAATGACGTACTCCTTTGAATCGCTTTTACCACTCAACTTGCCTGTTATGTCCATGTGGACCGTATGCCAGGGTATGGTGGTCTTAGGTATAGGATGTAGTTCGGCTTGTATCTTACCTGAACTAGCTTTCGAAACTTGACAAGCAAGACAGTTCTCAATGAATCGGTGAACGTACTTCGCCATCCCTTCGAACCAGTAATACTCGTATAGTTTCTCGAGCGTTTTCTCCCAACCTAAGTGCATAATTGACTGGTGCACATGGTTAATAACAGACTATCTAAAACCTCTTAGGACTATAGGTAAACAGAGAGTCCTGCCTTTTATTTGTATCCTACGGTAAATAGTACCGGACCGTAATTCGTATGTATTCGCGATGTCTTCCGCGAGCTCATCGTTTTGCAATTCCTTGACGATTCCCAAGGTTTGAGAATCGCGACGTTGTTCGGCTAATAGCCAGTATTCCGATATTTCGGCCAGATTGATTTCTTTCTCCGCAATTTTATCAATTTTACGGTGTTCTAAGTCTACGGGGTTTCGCGAGAAGAAATCTACATGGGCTGTCCGTTTACTTTCCACATACATAATGTCAAAAAAACAAAAGTCTGCAAGTAGGCCCATCACCTATGGTCCCTGTCATTTAAATGTACTCTATTACTCGACGCTTTCGACGAGTCGCAATCCGTGACGACAAGAAATTCCCGCCCATGTAGGTAGTGACGGAAATGCTCGACTGCGTTTACGACTGCTAACGTCTCTAGTTCGTAGGAATTATACCTAGATTCTGCGAGGGTAGTTCTTTTGCTGTAATACTCTATTACTTTGCCTTTACCTTCGACTTGATGCGTCAAAATCGCCCCGTAACTCTCCGAGCTAGCGTCAGTATGTAGTTCTATCGGGTAATTGGGGTCGAATATCATTAACACCGGCGCGTCGGTCAGGGCGGAAACTCCCTGTTGTCTTGTTTTCTCGTGTCCATCTGTCCAAGTTATATTTCTGTTATTTGAGATGAGCGCATACAGGGGTTTCATCACCTGCGAGAATTTAGGGATGAACTTTCGGAAGTACGAAGCTAACCCTATGAATTGCCTGAACTGTGTGACGGCCGTTGGCACAGGTAAAGAACTTGAGGTGTGTATTTTACCCGGGTTCGGACGAACTTCTTCGTTATGAATTACATATCTCAAATAGAGCACCGATGTCTTTAGAAAAGAACAGTTCGCAAAGTTAACAGAGAATCCTGCTTTTACGAGGGTATCTAATACGGTGTTCAATCTTCCTAAAGCTTGATCTATCGAGTCGGCAATAATTAGAACGTTATCGAAATAAATAACAACGTACAAATGAGCGAGGTCGCCTAGGGCCTTGCGAATGACCCTCCGAAAGACGGACGGCGCAATTCTTCAGTTCAAACGGCATCGTTATCTACTCATATTGTCTGTCGGGAGTAACGAACGCTGTATACTTCGCTGAATTAGGATAAATAGGAATTTGGTGAAACCCGCTGGCCATATCCAGGCTAATAAAATATCTCACCTCTTGTAATCTCGCGACTTGATCCGCAATAAGAAGTAAAGGGTGCCGATCCGCGACGGTACTTTGATTTAGCTCTCAGGGATCCACTCGTAATCTATCTGAGCCGTTTTCTTCTTCGCGAGTTACGTAGGGCTCGCCAATGGCGAATTACTAGGCCTTATGATCTTTGCTTTAATTAAAACGCTTATTTTCTCACGTACCGCTCTTCGGTCCTCCTCGCTAAGTCTATAAGGACTTCCTCGTACGGTGATGTTAGGATCAATTAATCGTATTTCTAGCCGGCCTGTATTTACGCGAATACATAGGGAACCCGTAACGAATGAATCTTTGAATTTGTCGAGAAGAGAAATTGATCGACTTTTATTATTACCATGTACATCAGTGTCAGCTTCATTAACGACGATCTCGTTTGCAGTGGTTTCATTACAGACATTAATTATTTTTGTTTTACACATAGCGAGGCTATTTTGTGTAATGTTACGTCAAAACCCAGACTTAGAGTTCCGCAACTAATCGCGATATCATATTTTACATAACTATCAGCAAGGACATGAGAAATTATCTTCGATGTAAAAATCATTAATACACACGATGAACAAATGGGAGGCGTATGTTTAATACAAGTATTTCCTACTCCTCGCATTACTAATATGTCAGTCATTCCTTTGCCAGAAAATCTCGAGGCCGCGGACTCTTTAATTAGTGAACGCTCGGCTCCCGAATCGGAGTAAAATGGAAACGACTCACCCAGATGACTTGATCTATCCGTTGGTGCTTCCAGTACGTAGAAGTCGACTCGCCACCCGTTATTGAAATTATAGTTTCCTTCCATAATCAGGTTGGCAGCTGCGCCCCATGCAGCGGAGTCGGAGCACGCGATTTTAAGGGTTAAAACGTGGTAGCGATAATTGTTAGGTTTCACACTCTATTTGCACTAGCGACTGAATTGCGGAGGACTTGCGACTTGCGCACGATGATCGTAAGTTCTAGCACTGTTGTAATCGGCACTGATCCCACTTCTGATGTCGGGTTGGCGTTAAGATTTGAGTTAGGGTTGAGGGCGTGAAACGAATCCCTATTGGCGCTAGACGTGATCATTATGCAATACAGGAGATATTTACTAGTGCAAATATGACTATGATGGAATTGGACCAGTAATCGCGATAATTAGATACTCGAGAAGCTAATGACAATGATCCTAGGCTCACTAACGAATCCGCGGTCAAGGGGATGACGAACTCTACTTTTCTTCAGCGTCTAAGTTGTACTCAATATTAATGCACGAGGCAATCACTACGTATCTGAGAGTTACTTGAATCGTCTTTGAGATCGTACCGGAGAGTGGTTCTCCATCACGGTAACGCTGTCGAGGAAAACTATGACGGGTGTGCCTAAGGGCACGAAATCATCGGATTCGTGGAGATAAGCCTTCATTCGGAAAGTGAGGGAAATTGGCGTTACTGTTAATTGGTCAATTTCCATGTTGGTGGTTAGGGAAGGGTGCTAGCCGCCCTTCAGAGAAAGTTCGAGAAGAGGAAGCGTCGTTGGTGAGAAAAATAGATTTCTCCTATTTTCTCGTAGTTGGGACGAGGACTGTTTGTCGGTTCGAAGGACTTTAGTTAACTTTAGTTAAACAGATCTTAAGATTTATAGCGGGTCCTCGGGCTAGCTGAACATGTACTGTGGAGACGCGTCGACATCTGGTAATCATCTTACTCAAAGAATAGATTCTGCGTGTGGCGAGCCACGGGACAGAAATCGTTGAAATGCTTACCGTCGTGCCCCGTCCAAAGTATTTCTTTTAAGGAGAGCTATAGGGTTACTTCATGCCTTTGTTAGACAAAACGTTCATCCCTTGACCGCGACTACGTTCGGCGACTGGTTGTCGCCTCGAGCCCGAGCTCACTATAATAAATCTCAAATAAGTACAGTCGAATCGAATGACAACAGTTCCTTAATTCGGCTATGGTGAAATCTAAATTACTATACTAGGGGTCTTCCCAAAGTTCCGAAGGGAAGGTTCCAGTATTCTTTCATCTATATATATCTTTCATATATATATATATATGTCGGATTAGAGTCAGGATTAAGGAGATGGGCGTTTGATGGATTTTCATTAGAATTAGCCATTGTTGTGATACAACGGAGAGTTTATTAGCACAGGCTTATTAACAAGATTAAGCACTCGTAGCACTAGTGATAATGACCTTAGGTTCGAAACGAATCCGCGGTCACGGGATGGTAAACGTATGTTCTCGCACAGTTCAAGTCTAACTCTCTCTGTTAACTAGATGTGTGGTAATCACTGGTTGTAAGGCGGCACTGTCCTTCGTCGATGAGGTCGTACCAAAGAATGCCTCTCCGTCTCGACGATGTCGTCGAGGAAAACTATATTGGGTGGGTCTAAGGATATGAGATCCTCGGATTCGTCAAAGAAAGCTTTCGTTCCAAAGGAGAGGGAAATTAGCGCTATTGCTAATTGGTCGATCTCCATATCGGCATTTTGAAAGAGATGCTGGCCGCCCTTGAGGGGAGGTTGTTGACGGGGGGCAACGCTCGTGGAGGATAGGTTTCTCCTATCTTCCCGTAGTTGCAACAAAGTCTATTTGACGGACTTCGCTTGACTGAATCTTAAGATCTATAGCGGGTCCTCACGTTAGCTAAACATACGCCGCAAAGGCATGCCGACACCCGGCGATCATCTTACTCGGAGGACAAAATCTGCGTGTGGCGGGCCGCGGGATAGAAACTATTGAAGTATTTACTGCCACGTGTCGCTACGACTATTTCTTTTAAGGAGAGGAATAGAGTTACTCTGTGCCTTTGTCAGATAAAACGTTCATCCCTTTGACCGCGGCTACGTTCGGCGACTGATTGTCGCCTCGAGCCCAAGCTCATGATCATAAATCTCGAACAATCGGAGCGGCATTTGTTTAATCTAAGTTACAGAGTTGCGGTGTTCCCGCGAATCCAAGGAGGAGCTCCGGCGTTCTTTCATCTCCGACATATATATATATATATATATATATATATATATATATATATTCATCTATATATATATTCATATATATATATATATATATATATATATGTCGGAGATGAAAGAGCACCGGAGCCTTCTCCTCGGAACTTTGGGAAGACACCTAGTACTGTAATTTAGATTTCACCCTAGCCGTATTAAGAAAACCGTTGTCATTCGATCCGACTGTACTTATTCGAGATTTATGATAGTGAGCTCGGGCTCGAGGCGACAACCAGTCGCCGAACGTAGCCGCGGTCAAGGGGATGAACGTTTTATCTAACAGAGGCTCGAAGTAACTCTATAGCTTTCCTTAAAAGGAATACTTGGGACGGGGCACGACGGTAAACATTTCAACGATTTCTGTCCCGTGGCTCGCCACACGCAGACTTTGTCCTTCGGGTAAGACGATTGCCAGATGCCAACGCATCTTCACAGTATATGTTTAGCTGGGCGAGGACCCGCTACGAATATTAGATTTCAATTACACAAAGTCTCTCAAATAGACAAATGGCCCGTGCCCCAACTACGGGAAGATAAGAGAAATCTATCCTTCCACGAACGACGCTTCTCGCTAGCAACTTTCCCCAAGGACAGCTAATATCTTTCTCTAACCACCAACACGGAAATTGACCAATTAACAGCAACGTCAATTTCCCTCACCCTTTGAGCGAAGACTTTTCTCCGCGAATCCGATGATCTCGTGCCCTTAGGCCCACCCATCATAGTTTTCTTCGACAGCGTCACCGCGACGGAGAGTCACTCTCTAGTGCGATCTCATCAGTAATCGACCTGTCTTTCGTATACGAAATAATTGCCCCCGTGCTCTAACATATAGTGTAACTTAGACGCAAACGAAGGGTAAAGTCTAGTATCCGTTGACCGCGGAAACGTTGCCGGAGCCGAGACCATTGTCATAGCGCCGCGAATATCGAAACCTTGCGATTATCTATCGACGCTGTAAATCTCCCTAATTTGTGTCAATAAACTCAACCATTGTTACACCGCACCTATGGCTAATTCCAACGAAGATACACCGAACACCCCCACCCACAATCCTGACGTGCGTCCGACATATATATATATAATTTAGGGATCGCTTCTGTAGTCTGAAAATCGAGTTTTTTATTATAAAGTAATTAGATAAAATACAAAAATAAAGGACAATTAATATCCGTCTATAACAATAAATAACAATAATTATATAAACGAGAAATAACAAGTTTTGTACAATGTTTACCTGAAAATTGAGAATCGATTTTCAACGTCCTGAGCTACCGATCTTTCTTCTTCAGTCTTTAAAATCTTAAATAACTATTCTGTAACCTTGTCTGCCTCTAATGTAACTCTCTGTCCGTCCGTTTGGGAATATGCGTGCCTCTCAAAAAAGGTTGTCCGTAAAACAAAAGAGGATCGCTCTGTCCGTGAAACAACGTTACGTCGCGATTATTTACTTTTATTATGTACGTTTTTTCGCCTCTTTGCGTTGCCTTACGCGGCCCGTCGTAAGGCGGTTGTAAAGGGCCTCTAATCGCGTCATGTCGTAAAAATACGTATGGCGAAGATTCCAACTCGCGAAAAATGAATATTTTCTTTTCGCCATGTCGTATAACAGGCTGTGGCATGACTTTCTCCATCCGTTCTTTTAGCCGGTTCGCGTATTCCCGCTGGTATTGGCCCGCTGCTTGTTTAGCAAAAAGAACTCCGCCGGCAATTATATACCAGTACCGTAGATCATCTCGGCTGCCGTTGCGTTTAGGTCGTCCTTTATCGCGGTTTTAATGCCTAACAGAACGATCGGCAGAATTTCAACCCAGTTGCTCGTGTCGTGACACTTGATTGCCGCTTTCAGTTGTCTATGCAGGCGCTCTACCATCCCATTAGACGCGGGATGATAGGCCGTCGTGCGTAAATGTTTGATGCCGAGCAACCGACATAATTCCTCAAACAGCCGCGATTCAAATTGGCGTCCTTGTTCGATCATTATCTTTAAGGATACGCCGAAACGAGCTATCCATGTAGAAAGCAGGGCCGAAGCAACGGTTGGCGCTTCCATGTTGGCGATAGGAACGGCTTCGGGCCAACGCGAAAAACGGTCGATACACATTAGACAATATCGATAGCCTTGCGAATACTGCATTACGATAATGTCCACGTGTATATGCTTGAACCGGTCTGCTAACGCTTTGAACGTTCCGAATGGTGAAGATACGTGCCTGGTGACTTTATTACGTTGCCATGGGAGGCAATACCTCGTCCAAGTTTCTCGCGCGGCGGACAAAGCTTCAACAGTAGCCGATTTAATCGCGCGAGTAAACGAGGCCAAAGCTCGCGATCGTGTGAAAGTCGACGATGAAAAGAAACGGGATAAGGAAAGAATGAAAAAAAGGAAGGAATAATGACGAGAGTAGAACAGGGAAGCGTCGTATCGACGAGGACCTAGTTTCAGGCTTGCCGGAGGAGCTGGCGGAATTTATGCGCATTCCGTTTCCAATGCTGACGAATATATTTTTTCTGATTTTGTTGCAGCGACAGCGGCCGAGGCAGTAGCAGCCGCGTCCGATAGCTGGAAACTTCTGCATGAACGGTGATATCTGCCTGTTTTTCGAGACCGTAGGTGAACCAACATGCACGTGAGCGAGCATCGATCGGTATTGCTTCTGCACAATTGACCGTTATCGCGTTCCGACCAAACAACGCGTCGTGCCCCCATCTACCCTCGCTCTTTCCCTATTTAATATTTCGTTAACGAACGACGAGAGCAGCCCACCGTTGTTATCCACGATCCGCCGGATTATCAGATCTATCGACCCGTAAGAGGTAATCGCGGGTAAACGAGTCATGTTTCAACATCCACGTGGTTCCTCGTCTATCGGCAACACGCTGCCGCTCCAAAATATTGAAACAAATGACTGCGAAACGCTTCTTCCGTGTTCCCTTCTTCCCTCCTTCGTCCGCAAGAGGGAAATACAAGCCAGCCGAAATTGAGTTTCACTTCTTGTTATCCTCTTTTCTCCGAACACCTACGGCCGCCGGGACGGTGCAGCGAATGAGATTGCGAAGAGGTCGGGGGAGATTTCGCGGCATGTTTGTTACCGATTTCGTGCAGCTCGCCAGACACGTCGAGTCTACTGACCTTTCGACCACTCGCGCTTCCACTTTTTCCGTACCATTGGCACTCCAATTGCAATTGAACCTTTTCCTTCTTTTTCCGTCGCCCTCAACTTCCATCTCTTCTTTTCCACATCCATTAAAGAAAATACTTTATTCTCGTTTCTCTAATATTCTATTCTCTCCAACTCTGCCACCCCCATCGTTTCCTTTTTCTTTATCTATCCACCTTCTCCTCCGCGTCCTCTCTCGTTAGCGGAAAAAGGGAAGCTGTCTCTCTGGAGGCGGCGGACTTTCGCTAATCAAACTGTTTGCCCGTCGCAGGAATTAGAACGGTCATCCGCGTCTGCAATTTCAGTTATTTACTGCTTAGACTGTTTTTCCGCCCCATTCTGCTCCCTTCGAAATACCAGACGGCGATGGATGCCTTTGCAACATTATACCTTGCAACATTTTCTTAATTCTATAAATTTTTCTTCGGCTAGCTTTTTAATTATTATATCTATGTATATAATTGTATTTTATATTATTGTATCATTTTACATTATATTATCCCCTTGTCGTCTTCTCATACGCCTACCACGTACGTAAGCGTTCGCGATCATAGTCACGCACGCCTTCTTCCGCGTAACTACTCGACTGAAGGACCGCCGACAGATTGATGGTCGATAAACTATTTCGATTAAGTCGACTCTCGTTTGTTATTTTCGAAAGAAGACGAACAACTGAATAAAATAGTTTCGAAAACTTGTTGTTGCTTTCTAAAGCGCAACGCTGTTTTTAATATCTCAAACTGTTGTGTTCTTCGAATTCCAATTTGTTAGTATAACCGAACGAGTAACGTTAACTAGCGTATCAGTGCGATTGGTAAATAAATTCCATTACATATTGTACTCATCGCAAACGGCCCTTTCTCTCGAAAAAATAAAGAAATAAAGTTTTAATAATTTTTAAAGTAGCTTTATTCACAATGCGATTACAGTTTTATAACAAAATATTTTTTAGATAAAATAGGATATCAAAAAACTATTTGTTGTAGCTGTTATATATAGTTATAAAGGCTATATTATTTCTGTATCCATAAACAATCGTTCGCTCTTGTAACCTTTGACTCTGCTACGGTTGAAAGAATCACAACGAGTTACGGTGCCATCAATAGCAGACGACACTTACGGGTTTTCGCATTTCTCCTCTCACTATTAGCAGGAAATCACTTGCTCGTCCTTGGGCATGATATGCGAAGCCAGGTTGGTTTCAGCAGACAACACCGACGTAAGTAATCAGTTGGTTTGAAACATACATATTTCCGATTATATTGGAAGCAAAAAAATTGTTATCACGGATGATAATCAATGCGTACTAATTTCCCCTGAGCTAACGAATTTATCTGATTTGTAGTCAGTATAGGCAACTGCTCGGCGCACAGCCGACACTCATCTGCGGGTATTAGCCGTCCTATTCGTTTTTCGCATGAGTCGCAACGAAGGACACGTGCGCGGCCTGAGACTCCGCAAATGCTATGATAATTTGCTTCTTCGTACATCCGTACATCCGCTTTCATCATAAGTAAATTTCTGTAACAAAATCCACAAAGTGAATAGTCGTTGGTGCGGTAGGCAGGTGCGACTCGTATCAAACAATAATATCTAGGTAGGTCAACATGGCGTGTCAGTTGTCTTGGAATTATCATATTCAAAAGACCATAATTTGCTTGTACTTCTTCCCTGTTGCAAAGGTTGATGCACATTCTGTAAAGATAGAAAAATTTCGTATTATTTGCACGTTCGTGTATTCGTTGTCCTTAGTTTGCCCGTTTGTCGATCCGTCATTGTCTATTGCGATTATGAACTACTTTCAATTTATTTATGGTGACATATTGTGGAATTTACTGATTGCAGCGCGCACACTTCCTGAGTTTCAATTGGGGTTTTCATATTCGTTGTCTTATCGTTTCTCCCTAACTCAAAGTGGCATGTTTTATAGTTGATTGATCTCGGCGCGCACATTTCGCGACTTCTCATTGGTCTTTCACAGGCTCGTTGTTCTATTACTCCTATTTATCCAAAGTGGCATGTTACGTAATTAACTGCTTATGGCACGCGTATTTCACGAGTTTCAACTAGTTTCACGTACTTGTTGCTTTCCCATCTCCCTATTCCATGTAACATGTGCAAGTTAAGTAAGCTGCGATCAGTTTTTTCACACGATCGTTACTTATTGTTTCAACTTCAGTTCTAGATTAATACGTTACATTGTAATTGACAGGCGTTTGCAGTTTCCGTTCATTATTATATTCGGTGCCCACGCGTTGCCGGTTCGCGAGTTTTCCTGATAGTATCTTTTTAATTTTGATTGGCAAATTAATACATAGTAAAAGTATCTGAGCGTGTTGTAATTGACAGGTTTCTATAATTCCCGTTTGTTATTATTATACGGTGTTCGGACGTTGGCAGTTCGCGAATTTCCCCCATCATATTATTTGAATTTTGGTTGTAGATTAATATTGTAAAAAGTGAAAATATTTGAACGTTTTGCGTCTTTATTCCCCTAAACGTTCTTTGCCTAATTCTATTATCCCCAGAGTAGTGTCTCGCATCATTTGCGAGTTATGACATATTCTTACTCTGTCTCAAGTTACGGCTCGTGTTGAGCGCGAGACGCGACAAGAAGATTTCAACGAAATTCTCCAAGAAATTGCATTTTACAGATATGCGCGCACTTCGTGCAAAACTTCCATGCGATCCATTCGGCATCAAAACAGAGTAAAAAGAGTGCTTAGTTGACAGGATATCCCTTATTCGAGCGGAAAAGCATCAGGTTTCAACGTATATCCCCATAAGATTGCACTTTACATTACAATGCGCGCTGCGATCAGTAAATTTCACAATATGCCACCATGGATAAGATACGATTAATAAAGCGATAAGAAAAATAACCGGAATTCACGAAACGCGCGCACCGCGATCAGTAAAATCCACAATGCGTCGTTTTCAATAAAATAATAAAGAAACTCACGTAAAATACTCGTTACGAATCGTTAAATACTTCAAGAAATTTCGTAGAGAATCTTCGTTGTATCGAAGACTACGTAGGGATAGGTGTTGCGCGGTTCAGAGTTGGCGTAACATTGAGACGTCCGCTGATGCGCTCTGCCTTGCGCGCGCTCTCCCCACCACAGTACACAGTGCAGTAAGCAGCGAATGGGAGCTGAGGGACGATGATGTTCTCAGGTAAAGTCAGCAGAGGGAAGCAGCTGCGACGCGCCAAAGAATCGAGTATCACCGCGAGCAGAGATAACCACGTGCCGAGAAGAGTTCGACTCATTATCAGCAAAACGTAAAACTGCAACGCTCGTTGGGAGATCGTATCAGCAGGTGGATGAAACCGTAACACACTTGGGAAGGAAATCAGCAGAAGCGAAGACTGTAGCGTCCGCAGAGATAACTACGTGCCGAAACTACGCGTTCTCGTGGGAATAAACCGTCACGAGGCAATTATCCCATGGTAGTTTTATTATAAGTAGGAGTTGTCGCCTACAACAACAGTCAGTCATTAAGAAGTTAGTCACAATTATGTTCCGGAGCAGTTACGGTCCATCAGATTCTGCAGTTACGCAATAAATATTAAGAGTCACTATCAATAACCACATACTCTCGTAATGCGATAGACAATATATTATATACAGGGTGGTTGGTAATTGCAGGATGGTGATACAAGCGGAAAGGGGGTGATTCTACGCGAAAAAAGAAGTCGAAATTATAGAATAACAATTTTTCGTTTGAGGCTTTGTTTTCGAGAAAATCGACTTTGAATGTTCGCTCGGTACGCGTGCACTTTATCACGTCTCGTTATAACGGATCTCCCTGTAGATCGTTGTCTCGATGGATATTATTGCAGTTTAAGTTTGTTTCTGCCGTAACGGAAAATTAGGAATACATAATGAAATAATATGAAGTAATCATAAAGTTTATTATTACAAAAATTGCTGAAAATGTTGCCCATTCTGCCGAACACATACTTCTGCTCTTCTAATTAAATTTCTATGAACACTTTCAAAGTCGATTTTCTCGAAAACAAAGCCTCAAACGAAAAATTTTTATTCTATATTTTCGACTTCTTTCTTCGCGTAGAATCACTCCCTTTCCGCTTTTACCACCAGTTACCAACCACCCTGTATATGGATATATATATATATACATGTGTATTGTAGTATCGTGAGGAAAAAACCTGGTTAGAAACAAACCAAAGCATTGTCGTCTGACCTTCGGCTGTTGGTTTACATAAGAGAAAAACCTATTGACTAATGTCACCTAGTCCTTGCGGCACGAAAACAGGACCGGATTAGGAAAAGGACAAAATAACGTTGATCGAGATGTGAGAACGTTTTATCGAGAGGTCAGAGTTAGTCGAGAAGCGGAGGAGTAGATTTGTAGAGTTGAAAGAGTCAGCGGAGTTGCCTGAGTTGCTAGCGTTCTTGAGAGATTGAGTTGTTAGAGTTATAGAGTTGCGAGAGTGATTTGAGTAGAATAAGATTTTTGCGTTTAGTTCAAGTTGAACATTTATCGTTCTCTGTCCAATAAACCTCTGTTATTTTTATTTATCTTAAATAAATAGCATTAGGAGAATTTTACAAATCTAAATTATCCTAATCCTATCCTTTCCGATACTACATTTTGGGGGCTCGTCCGGGATTGAAACCAGACCGAGAACGACACGTTTTACGGAACTACTCGTGCTGAAAAGAAAAGAGTTGAAAATGGCAAATTGTGAAGAAGAACAGTTTTCAAGTGAGGAAAATCTAACGCTGGAAGAATTAAGAAACAAGCTTGCACAGATAAATCTACCAATATCTGGTGCAAGGTCAGTGTTGGTTGCCAGGCTAAGTCGAGCATATAGTACTGGACAACCAAGTACTAAAGAGCCAGCAAACGGTAAAAAGACCACGGAGAAGCAAGGTTCAGGGGCAATACCAAAAACTAAGCGTGATCGAGATGAAGACGAAGATCTCGAGAAGCTTAGGACAAAAGAATTAAGAGAACGTCTTGCTAGTATGGGGCTAGAGACGAGAGGAAGAAGGCTGAACTACGTGTGAGACTACAGGCGGCGATGGAAGAAGAGAATACGTCGTCGGAAGAAGAGAGCGACGACGAAAGCGAAACTGAAGACGACGAAGGAGACGAAAGAATAAGCAAAAGGAACGTGCGAGGTGTATATCAGAAACCTGACAAATTCCGTAGGAAAATACGTAGGTATACAACAGTAAGTTTTCAGGATGTCCAAGACGCCTTAGAAGATTTTACAGGCGAAAACAACGAAAATATTAATCAATGGTTCGAGGCGTTCGAAGAAACTGCAAGCATATGTAGGTGGAAAGGAACAAAAGGTAATTTATGCAAAAAAGTTGATGAACGGATCGGCAAAAATATTTGTGAATTATGAGTGCCATGCTAGAACTTGGCGCGAGTTAAAAGAAGGTCTGATAAGGGAGTTTTCGAAGAAATTTAACACTTGGCAAATACACCGCAAACTGCAGGAAACAAAAAAAAAAAAAAAGAGAAAGAGACGACGAATGATGTACAGCGTACATGTACCGAATGCTTGGTATAGCCAGTCAAATGAATATGGAAGAAGCAGCAAAGATAAGGTACATCATAGATGGAATAAGAGACAAAGAAGTCAATAAAACAATATTGTACGGGGCTAAATCAATAAAAGAGCTAAAAGAAAATCTTATCATCTATGAGGAACAAAAATCCCGTATAGCAGAGTCAACTATGAGACCGGTGAGAGCTAAGGACAATGGAAGATACAAGCAGTCGGAAGATGTAGCGAAGTATAAAAGGTGTTATAATTGCGGTGATGAAGAACACGTGTGTGCAGAGTGTCCGAACAAGTCGAGGGGACCTAAATGTTTCAAGTGTAGAGAATACGGATACATTGCATCGAGGTGCGACAATCTGAGCGAGTCCATTAAAGAGGTTGGTAGTGTGTTTCGATTGTTACCGACGAAGCGTGGTAAAGACGTGAAGATCGGAAATTTCGAACTGAGCGCGCTGGTAGACACCGGTAGCGAGTTAACCTTGATGCGGTATAATCAGTATGTAAGAATCGGAGCGCCCAAATTAAGTCGAGACATTATTGAATTTCACAGTATCGGGTCTAAAAGAAATTTTACGCTCGGGAAATTTCCGACGGATATTATTATAGACGGTGAATTGTATCATATAACGATACACGTAGTTTCGAACACTGCGATGCAACACTCGTTGTTGATAGGTACAGACTTCCTGGATACCGTCGAGATAAACATGAAGAGGGGAGATATCTCCATTAGTAGAATAAAAAACGAGAATTCCGATGGGTTTCCAGAGGTCCTTAAAGTATACATAGAGACGGGAGCGCGTGAGGTAGATCTATCTCGTGTCGAGAACGTGCAACACAAGCAGGCAGTTGTAGTTCCCACGAGTGCTTGTCTCAAGGACACCGTCGTAATGAACAAAATTTCGTTAGATGAATCGGTTGCGACAAACATAACCGCAATAGCGTCGGGTGGAAACGAGACGGACGGTTGCGATGAAGTTTTTGTAGGATGCACCGAGCATCGCGCGAATTGTAGAGTTGTACAAACAAATTCTGTCGCGAGTTCTAAGAAACGAACCAAAAGCGAGAATGAGGCGGCTGCAAGAGAATTTGAGGTAGTGCGTAGACGAGCTATCAATCCGACCTCTTGTCGGCGAAGGGCGTTCAACTTATTACCAACTTACAAGGGCGTTATTTTGAAAATATAAATTCGATTTGAAATATATATTCGTTTGAAATATAAATTCTGATTTCCTGATATAATAATTAATAATAGCAAATATCTACAAACAACTATTCGCTGTTGTAACCTTCGACCCTGCTGCGGTTGAAAGAATCGCAACGGGTTACGGTATCTTCAGTAGCTGAAAACGCCTACCGGTTTTCGCAATCGCCCTCTCACAGTTAGCGGATAATAACCTGCTCGTCTTTGGGCACGATTTGCGAAGCCGCATTGGTTCCCGCAGAGGACACTGTTATAAATAACCATTTGTTCACATTTGATGCCAAAAGCAAGATAGAATTCTAAAGGTTTATTGATTACTTTGGATTGAATTAAGCTATTGTGACGTAATCTTATACGTCTTGTAGAGATAGCTTGCAAATTTCCTACTTTTCCATTCTTAACTATTGTTATTGCGAATGATATGTTATTATTCGCCAATTTCATTTCTTTGTGTCTGAGCGTTTCTCCATGGAAACTGGTCGCTGCAAGTGCTCTTTCGTCACATGGTTTGATAAAAATTTCATTCGATGCTATTCAGATTCAGATATGTCCAAGCTGCCTAAACTTTCCACACGACTAGAAGCGGCATAGATTTGCACTTTTGCAAAATTCTCTTTGCCAAGATCAATTACGGTCCTATCTATTATAGCCATTTGTAATCTGTGTACCGCTACTGTCCAGCTTAGCACAAGTGATGACATTCTTTATTCAACATCTCCGAAACGTTTCGTCAGTTGAAACATTGCTATTACTGGAGATATGGGAATGTAGCCGTCAGCATATTTGAATCTGCTTCCAATTCTCTCACTTTCAGCTGACCTCTTCGAAGTACTGACAAATAAATTTCTTTGCCATTCCCATTGCGTCGTTTATCAAACCAACGGAAATTGGTATGTTTCGTCGCAACATAACTCGTGATCCCTCGGCTAATGTTATTGCATGCAACAGTTATCCATGATTATTTACATCTGCATGAATAATATTTTCGGAAGTTTTTTTCTAGCATGTAGCTGCTTCCCGACTCTCGCCTACTCAATGAATAACGTAGACACGACGTAATTTCGCTAATTCATCAATCATTTTTGTGTTATATTCGTCTACGAATCTTACTATCTGGAATATTCTTACTGCTATATATCACTCCTTCGCACTCATAGTATTTCAAACTCAGAAGTTGTTATTTCGCCAAACTGTAAATTATCTAATAGGTCGATAAACTCTGTATCATCCTTTTACCTCATATTAATGATGAGTTCGCAGAATGAAACTTGGTACTATAAATTAATCTTTACAGCACACCACTGTTTTTATACAATACAACAATGTTCTTTTGCTGGGAATAATTGCATGAAAGAGATGTCGTCGAAGAGAAATACATTTATGTCACCAAATATTTTTTTATATATCTTGAATTCTTGCAGTCTTAAATGAATTATTCGCAAATTCTCGTAAGATACCATTGAGATCTCATCAACAATCAACTATCTTTTATGACGTCACTTTCGTTCCTCCTGTTCAAACTTTTGTCCTGTCACGCGGTTATAGCAGTGCCTTTCTCAATAGGCAAGGGGAAACAGACAGATACAAAATTATCCCAAATATTTCAACGACAGTAACGTCAATCTTTATATATGTCGGAGATATAGGGACATCGGGCCTTTCTTTAGGAAGATCCCCAATACTTGGGCTCGAGGTGACGTAACTGGTCGCCGAACGTAGCCACGGTCACGGGATGAACGAAATGTCTTACAGAGGAGGTACCGATGTTGAGGGACACGCTGTATAAGCAATCAAGTCTCGATCAGGAGCAATGCTGGTTTACGCGGGACTGCCTAGTTACGGCGCTTGGGAATTTGTTGATATTCCCGATCTATATGTATTTGACATATGTGACTGTATCTGTCTTTTATTTTGCAATCACCTTGGAGAGTTTACTGTCATCGTCTTGGCTGTCAGTCTGAAAGTAACCCAGCGTCTGAGTTAACGTGTCTGCGTGCTACAAAATGTATTCCATTGTACAAAGAGTTTACCCGTTGACCGTGGATTCGTTATTGAGCCCAGGAACATTGTCAATAGCTTTTGTTATACTTATTAATTATTTCACGCCTAAAATTTCTAACGATAACCCGACATATAAATCTAAGTGGTCATTGTATATTCTTTAGTCGGCATAAATCGTCACAGGATACGATCTTCTGCGAATTATTCATTTTCGACGGAAATCTGTTCGCCGCGAAGTGATGTCTGACGCACTATTAAGTTATAGAAATATCCTTCTCTGTCACTGTTCAAAGTATAATACTGCTGGCGCAGTATAGCTGGTTTATTCCTTATTCGCATACAGCACTGGATAGCCCACACAATTGTTTATTCATTAATAAGTATAAAGAAACGAAACAAGAGTAATAAATAGATAGAAAGAAATTACCGCCTTATCAATAACAATGAAAACCGTTTTACGTTCACCCTGTATTATTGGTCGCTACACTAAAGAATGTATAATAAGATGAAAAATCTTTTCCAAAGAAATATTATCAATTTTGAAATGCATTGCAAAGTGACAAATAATTTTCTTTGTATTTATACAAATAAGGAATGTTACAAGGATTAAATAATTTCAACCATATTTATATTTTATTTATACGCACGTATGGCAATAGTTAGGATTACTCATTCACTTACTAAACAGCATATTATATATACCGCAACCTTTTCGAAGGTGGCGCAAAATTAAAGATACTACAATATATAGACATATCCTAAATACATATATAAAGATAACCTTTATTGTTAAGATGAGTACAAAGTGTAAGGAGAAGGGTTAAAACTTTACAAAGATGCCTGGATTTCAACTGAAGCGTTTAGCACACAATACGATGGAAAAACGGTCAGGGCATATTTAGGGATGCTTAACTGTTTCAGAGCTCGTGATGGTCTGAACTGTCTCTAAGTTTCCAAAGAGGCCAATTGAGAAAGTCGTAAAATAACCGTCTACAGCCATTCCTGACAATAGTGACGACCTTGATAATAGTCACGAATTTACGACTTCTCATTAGCATAAACGAAAGAAATACGAACTACAGAACGAATCCAAACAGAGCTTGTCGGTACGATGTAGTCAAATAAAATGCAAGATATTCCGACGGCAAAATCAAACCAAAGCTGATGTAACAATAAATCTAAAATAATGCGATGCATACGTAGACACGGATTTCCGATAAATATTACAAAAATATATTCTTAACCTATGTATATCGCATGGGTATACACACATATCGAAAATATCGCCGGCGAATTTACCTTCATTTTCGAGGTAATCACGCAAATACAAAAGTAAAATGACAGAAGGTGTGCTTTATAAATAATCGAATTATTAATTGTTAATTATCCTCTGAAATGCAAAATTTCATCTGATCGACTCTTACTATTCCTGTAAAGGGCATACGTGTTAATTAAAACCCACCTATATCTGTAACAACATATCTATTTTTCTCTAAAATCTTTTTAATAACGTAGGGGCTTTCAAATTTCGGTACCAATTCCTTATCTACTCCCGGTGCGACGTCCGAATCACGTATCCGATCATCACGTATCGTCGATTTTGATACCCTGTCGCATTTTTATGTTTTCTGTCGTAGACGCGTTCATTTTCTTGCTCAGGCTTGTCACTTATTCCTGTCGCTTAATGAAGCCAAGCTGATTTATTTCAAACAACAATTGCGAAAGACTTTCTCCCGTTGACCTGCAAATTGTATTGTTCTAGGCGAATTCGACTGGACTCTAGACTCAAGACTGCCATTTCCCGGGTGTTTCCGACAATTTTGCCAGAATCGGTGTTCCGTTTGCCTGTGGAGTACCGAATGTAACATGTTCGACCGCATTATTAGTTAGGAATTCTTTGAATGGCCCAGTCGAGAAAACAAAAGCCTCGATTGCTAATTACTCGTCTTGGTCTACTTTAAGTTCTAAAATATTTCGTCATGAAAACTCATATTGGTAAACACCAACCTTTTATGTCTTTGTCGACTGGCATGGGCATAACCGTTTGAAAAGGTACGTTACCTTTTCTCAACTACGCAAATATCCTTCGATTTTACCACTAGTCGGCGAAAACTTTGAGCATTTCAAACAATTGCCAAAATATTTCTGTCTTACTTTCTGTCAACAAATGTACTCTACTAATACTTTCGACGATTTTATTGAATCCTAAATGATATTATTTTCCAATTACAGCTCGTGCTAATCGCTGATGGAATCGAAGATCGAGCATCCTCCGATCGGCTCAATATCAATGGTCAGCGGCCATCGAGCGTGCGATCAGTTCGTTTTTATTGCCAGACACAGCTAAATTTCTAAACTAAACAAGTACCTTCAGCTCCCCAATGGTAAGTTTTATTATTATTATTATTATTATTATTATTATTATTTAATTTGTACTTTACCATTTGTCCGGCTGGAAATTTGGTAAATTTTTCTAACTTAATTGCTAAATAATATGTGGATGGCTACCCCCAGCGGGATACCATCTTCGAGTTTGACTATTTTGTTTCTTTAGCGAGGTCAGTGGGGTGTTTTCTTTTTAGTCTTCTATAAATGGTAAATGTGTTCAGATTTCTTCCACGCTATTTGTTTCTCAGGGTTGTATGTGTATATATATATATATATATATATATATACACATATACAGGGCGATACTCTACAGCTGTAGAAAAATTTAAGAGGCGATTCTTCAAGCTAAAATAAGATGCAAATCAAGAATAAAAAGATTGCGTTTTCAGCTTTGTTTTTTAGTTATTGTCAATTAAAACTTAGCCGAAATGTCTCTGTGTCCGAGCAAACCTCCTTAACTGAACAAAAGTAGGTCAGCCTAAACAGCGAGACGCACAGGGATCCTCAAATCGAACGACACATAGGCTTGCCTAGCACAAATCGTAGAAAAGAATATTATGACATTTGACGACGTAAACCATCTTGCGCGACGCTTTGTAAGAAAAATCGTAAATGAATGACAAATAATATTTAAAAGTAAAAGAAATCAAAACGTTTAAAAAACTAAAAACGGAAAGGCTCAAAAATATCTACAGTAGAATAACCTAAACCTCTACTAAATTAAACTTTATGTTTGTACTTTATGTTTAGCTGTTGAAATGATCCTGCCCTTCCAGAACTGTTTTACCCTCCTACCAAATTTCTAAAATCTAAACATGTTATGTAACAAGATAGTAGTGGAGAGTCCATTCGGAAAGAAACTAATATTTAGTTGCGAATAACTAAAAAAACAGAGCCCGAAACGCAATTTTTTTTATCCTTGATTTTGACTTTATTTTAGTTTCAGGAATCACCCCTTAAATATTTTTATACCTGTGACCGAACATCCCGCATAATTCCATTAACGCGCACGCTATTAATACATTTACTGTAATTTGTATCAGTACAGATACAAGCTTTCTGTTATAATGTACTGTTATAAGGACTTTCTGTTATAATGTATTACAATTTAATACAAATAAATATAAAGTTGACGAGATTTTAAATAATATAAATATAAACGAGTTGAAGTTTTATAGCATGGCACTCGAGCATTGCCATACCAAATGCAGGTTGCTGCAGTATACTTATTATACTGTAATATGTAAATAGAGTAATCTTAACCATTGTTATCAACGGGGATCAAGCGAACTTAAAACACCGTGCACAACCAACATACTCGAGGCTGTAAGAAATATCTGTCGTAATTCAATCAAAAATGAATATTATCTATGTATTGAGTTTGAGTTAGCTTCTCGAATCACTACGTGAAATAATAAAAAATATTATTTTCATAGAATAATGTTATCTAATTAATCATTCGCCTACTATTCTAATAATTGATTCGTTATTATTGCATGCAACCCAACCCTCTGGCAACGGCATTGAAAAATCTAAACCAAATCGGAAACATAGATCATATTCACTTTTAATTTAGCTGTAAATTATAATCATAGAGATATAAGGATAGAGTGCGAGGGCGAGCTGAGAAAGCGAAAGCGAAAGCGAAAGAGAACGCTGCATAAAGGCCTCTTGTGTCCTTGTCTAATAACGCATGCTCCTTCGTATAGCAAACATATAAGTGTATAGCCAACACAAACATTGTCAGTGTCATGCCTGATTAGACAAGGACAGAAGACACTTTTATGCAGCGTTCTTTCTACTCCTATATCGCATCCACTTACACGATAATTTAAGACTATATGACTCGCGTACTCTAACTCTTTGTATATCTATGGTTATAATAGACATTTATTGCAGTCTCACAGTTGTTAGAAATTTTGAGTTTTAGGACATGTCTAAGAATCATCGAAATGGAAAGGTAGGTAGCATTTCTGCACTTCCATCAAAATTACTATTAACAAATTGAACACTTTAAACACTCCATCCATTACATAAACCTCTATTATATAATTGTGATAGTATGACATATTTTTAATCTTCTAATCGATGACCAGAGAGGAAACTTCCTTTCTGCTGTGACGTCCATATCTCATAAAAAGGTTATTTGAAAGTTAGTGGTTTTCACGTTCGTGTTCTATGTATATATGTAGCGCTTAAAGTTCTAAAACAGACAACAATTTAAATATCCGTGAAGGTCACCTTTTATGAACATTGGAAGTTATAATATAATTTTATACAAATAAGAAATCATTCATATTATAATATTGAAATATACATCTATACAGATATTGCATACATATGTATGTATGTTAGGTTAGAAAAATTTACCAAATATCCAGCTGGACAAATTGTAAAGTACAAATTAAATAAAAAAAAAAAGAAAAAAAAGAAAAAAAAAAAGAAAGAAAAGATATGTATCTATATATATATATATGTACAGCAAATTTCCAATTAGATGAATTTTTTACTGTATATTCCAAAAACAATATGTAAAACGATTTTAATTAATATTATCATTTGTCATTTTACATCTACCTATTTACAAAGTTACTGTGGACTTGTCTAAAACCACCAGAAATGAATAACATAGAAACTTAGGACTTTACCGTGTCGCTGCTGTTAATGTAAAAAGCACACGACCACAAAGTATTAGTAATAGTAGTTGGTAATATTAGTATTGCTAACTACTATTACTAGTAATAAATATTAGTAATAGTGATTATGAAAACAGTCAATCATATACATTTTGAAAATATTTAGATTTTTTTTCTTTGGTTATACTATAATAAATTCTCTCTTATTTAAGCAAACGGCTCAAAAAATATTTGTTTAAGTATACAATATAATGCATATCTCCTATATGATTATAAAATGGTACATGTAACTTAGAAGAAACCATGTTTAGAACCTCGTATGACTGGTTACTACTTACAGACTTATTAATATGTGTAAATATTTATAGTATATTTAAGAGATTTATGGCCTAACAAAATGATAAGCCTCATTAAATAGACATAGCGACAAATGATTTCTATCAGACTGTTTTAACATTATTAAGCGAACTATTAAGAATGACATTATTTTACAATTTTCATGTATAATAAAGATTTAGAGGTCGTCTTCAAATACTTTAACAAATTACTGAGTATCCTAAATCTAACTTACAAAAGGATATTATAAAAGATGTATACCAACTTTGTCTATCTGAAATATCTCTTATTACTTTAAATAACAGAAAACAGTAAGTTATAAAATATATTTAGATTCTAAAACAGATCTAATATGATGACAATGTATTTTCTTTTATATATATATATGGTGATATCATATACAAAAGATCTTCAGAGTCCTTTCAAGACCTTTTAAGACCTTCATGTCAGTTTCATTTTTTACTGAAATGTCATATTCCAATTTCATAAAATGTTGAATAATGAACATAAAAGTACTTCATTAGATTAATTGTAAAATTCAGTGTTACTAAGATTCCTTCTATCTTTCTTTACAGAAAGATTAATTTTATTAGTGTTTTTTAGATGTGTATGTGTGCATATATTGTTTATCGTAATGAGGCTTGTAATTTAGTACAACCTTTGCTTAGATAAGTACACGTTTAATATTTTAGATACAAACAAACAGTAAATAGTGACTATTAGAAACAGCAGTGTTAGATTGTTGGCGTTATTCTTACAAGAATATTGATATTGAGACATTGTGAAAGTCTAAACCACACATATTTTTCATACCAGAAACACAATTTTTTGGCCTGCTCGAACCTTACAATTGTTATTTTTGGATGTTTTGTTGGGTAGTATATCAGTAACACTGCAAAATATAATAGAAATATTTCACAATGCAAGTAATAAATTCGACAAACTCAAATGTATGAGGAATTATTTTCAATATAATCCCTATTCTATTGAAGTCAGACATAAAAGTTATATGCCTTGACAACAGAAATTCTACAGAGCGTTTTACCTTTTCGCCTACAAAGAAACTATTACAACAAAGTATGTCTTCTTCCTAATTTTTTGTAAATAATTCTTATTCTTCTCTTATTATTTGAAACAATAAAAATGAAGTGAACAGAGTTGGAGGAATACCTTGTATAATACTTACAGCAGCTACAATATCTACATAAATTTTAAAACATTTATCCTATTTAATATTTTTTAAATTTAAGTGACACAATCTTAAACTTAATAATTGTCAATTGTATGAATTTAAAAGTTGTGTTCATGTGTTACAAAGCCTAAAAAACACAAAGAGTAACATGCAGTTTTGTAACAAAATTTTACTTGAAATTTTTTACGCAAACATTCTATGAAGATAAAAAGAACAGTACATATTTTCCTAAGACCTCTGTTATATGATTTTTTGCTGTCATATCCCAATTGGTTATAAGTTTCAAACATAATAATGATGAATGCATATAATTCTGTTCATATTCAATTGTCAGTAGTCGTTGAAATCCATGATTGTTTTCCAGATTGGGGTTAGGTTATATAAACTTTTATATGAATAATCTAATATAAAAAAAGAATATTTATATGTATCTAATGTTGATATTGACTAGATTTTATGTAATTATTCTATTATACGTATACAATTAGCGATATTTAATTTTGTTACTAAATGTATACACATATTCGTGTTTACGAGTTATATTTCTTTAAATATTTATACGCAATTATTCTTCAACCTATTTGTTATTAGAAGTAAAAATACTACTCTTATTTATGTAAAAATATCTCTAGAATCTTCAGGCGACTCTTATCTTTTTAAATGGGACTAAATGTAACATTTAAACATGATAAATTATGTATGAATTTTTTTCTAAAGCTCAAAAATTGCCTTTATTATAACGTATAGTCTAACCTATATTCTAATATTCTACATTTCTGATATTTTATTGTATTCTAATATTCTAACGTATTCTAATATTTTATAACTCTGGTATTCTCATATATTCTAATATTCTATAATTCTGGTATTTTAATATATTCTAATATTTATATAAAAGCATTGTTCTTTATTACTTAACGTACATAATATACGTCACCGTGATTCTTCAGGACTAACGTTACTCTATTAAACCAGTTGCACTACCAGCCAAATATTTATATTTATATTTAATTAATAAATAGATTTTAAATTATATTGATTGTTAAAGAGAAATCTGGTTTATTAATTTAAATTAAAATAGAAATATTATTATGAGTCTATGAACCAAAAATTTTAAGGAGAATAGATTTAAATTAAAATTTAATTAATAAATAGATTTTAAATTATATTGATTGTTAAAGAGAAATTTAGTTTATTAATTTAAATTTAAATGTGAATATTATTTGAGTTTATGAATTAAAATTTTGGGAGGAATAAATTTAAATTGATTAGATTTAATTAATAAATAGATTTTAAATTATATTAATTGTTAAATATAAATTTAATTAATAAATAGATTTGAAATTATATTAATTATTAGAAATAAATCAAATTTATTTTATTAGCATAAATTTTAATAGAAATATTACATAAGTTTATAATTTAAATTTTGGAAAGAATAAATTTAAATTGAAATTTAATTAATAAATATATTTTAAATTATATTGATTGTTAAAGAAAAATATAGTTCAATTTAAATTTTAATAAGAATATTATTTTAGTTTATTAATAAAATTTAATCAATTTAATTTATTAATTTAAATTTCAATTAATAAAATAAATTTTAATTTAAATTATATTATTAAATAAAATTTTAAAATTAACAAGTTTAATTTTTGTAAAATTGGGTTGGGGGGGGAGGATAATTTTAAATTTGTTAATTTAAATTTTGATAAAATTGAAAGATTAATAAATATAATTTTAAATTTAATTAATATAAATAAATTTATAATATTAATTAAATTTTATAAAATAAATTATATAAAAATTTTTTAAATTTATCGACGGGGTATGAATCTATAAGCTTAAATTTATCCTATTATATATATATATATATATTTAAATATTTAAATTATAAATTGATTTTAAATTTATTTAATTTTTTAAATAAAAATATTTTAGTTATAATATTTTTTTTTAATGAAATTTATTTTTAATATTAATATTTTAAATAATTAATATATTTTTATATAAAAATTTAAAAAATTTATTAATAGAATATAAATCTATTAATTTATATTTAATTTATTATTTAAATGTTGATAATAAAATTTTTAAAACTATAAATTTTTAAAAATATAATTATTTAGGTTATAGTTATTTAAAAAATATTTATTTATTTATTTTGGTTCATTTGTGAGAAATGTGGTTTTATATAAAAATTTTAAAAATTCATCGATAGGGCATGAGCCTATTAGCTTGAACTTAGCTTATTATATAAATGTTAATTTAAACATTTTTAATAATTTAAAATTTTAAAAAATATTATTTTTATAATTTATTAAAAATATATTAATTATTTTTTTATTTAATACTAAAATTTCAAGAATTATTAAAATTATATAAAGTATAAAAATTTATATAATTATTAAAAGTATATAAATTAAAAAGTATTAAATTTATTAAAAGTATTATTAAAAGTATATAAATACTTTAAAAGTATATAAATTTATTAATGTAAATATTTATTAAAAATAAAAAAATTTTTTAAATATGTTGTTAGTGTTTATAATTTATTTAAAGAATTATATTAATTTTGATTAAATTTTAAGTAAAAAATTTATAAATTCATTATAGAGTATAAATATATTGATTTTAATTTTATTTATTATATTTATATAAATAATATTATTCTTTATTTAAGTTAAAAATATTTAATATAATTTAATTAAAATATTAAAATTAAATTAAAATAAATATATAATATTTAAAAATTAATAACTAAAATTAATAAAATGTAAATTATTAATAAATTATTATGATTTTTTTTTTTTTTTTTAAGAAAAAAAGTGGAAATTTAATAAAATTTAAATATTTAAAAATTTGCTTGAATATATATATATATATATTGTATTAAACAATAGTAATAATAATATGATATTTTATAAAAATTTTTAATATTCTTTTAAAAAAATATTTTTATAAATATTATTTTTATAAATAATATATTTTTAAAAAATTTAATATTTAAAAATATATATATAAAAAAATGATGTTTTTATAAAAAATGCATTATTTTTTTTAAAAAATAGATTATCTTATATATAAGTATATATTAACATATAATTATTAATTATAAATATAAATAAAATATACTTTTAATATAAATATTTATATTATATAAAAATTTATATATATTTTAAAATTTGAACAAAAAAATATATTATATAATTATTTATATAAATATTATTGTTTATGTAAAATATTATTATTTAATAATCTTTAAATATATAATTATTTTAGAAAATATATTGGAAAACATAAATATATAATTATTTATGTATTCATAAAATATATTATACATTTATATATATATATATATATATATATATATATATGTCGGGTTGAAGTGAGGATTATGGAGAGGGGCATTTAATGAATTCTCATTAGAATTAGCCATTGCTGTGATACAATGAAGAGATTATTAGCACAGGCTTATTAACAAGATTAGGTACTCGTAGCACTAGTGATAATGACCGATATCGTATAGTTTTTCCGTCGTTTTACATGTTATGAAATAACTAGACTCCATGCTTTTATTGATTTTCTCTATCGCTATATCTGCATCTTGGTGGAGGGGAGCTTTCTCTGGAGGCAGTTTGAAAGAAGGGATAGAGTTAGATTCTTTTTACCTAAAAATTTGATTTGTCTGCAGGAACATTTTAGACATATTTTTTTTTATTTTGTTTGCCAATCTTCTCTTTTTGCCGTAAGAATAGTTGTATTTTAGATTGTTTATTTTGGATAGTACGTAGCTTTTGCCTCGTTGTAGCTCGTTGTAGCTCGCTTTCACAGTCAAGGCGCTATTTTAGAAGGGTGCTCCAACAGCTAAAACGATTCCCTTCAACATTCGTAGCAGTATTTCTAATTTCCTATGCTATGAGTTTTTTGTAAGGATAATTGACGGATTTTAACGGTCCGAACGGTCGAGCGCCCCTTACCCCTCGCCCAATAATATCTAAGCATGGCATTCATCCAGGTATCGTTCACGCTCTTCCAGCGAAGGATCCCCCCACTTGGGGCGTATTCGCGCAGTAAACGCCATCCTGCGGGCGAATATGCCGTTTGACGATTTTCTTGAAAACCAATCAGCGTGCGTATTTGGGGTCCTTCGTTTTGAGCCTTGTTGGAGTCTCACCCGACGCTCGCACTTGGGTCTAACACGCTCGAGTCTAACAACGGTATTGGTAGTCTCGTTCGAGTAGTTCAATCGCGAACATGTAGCATCGAGTCAGTTTCCGTGCCTTCGTATCGCTAAACGTGGACTAAACAACCGTTTCAATTTCTCAGTGCTCTTCAAGCGCTCGTGCAGGTGAAATCGTTTCGTCAGTCGTAACGATCAGTTGATACTTTTCTGAACAGGTTTCCTCGGTGCGTCAATATCTTCAAGAATTCGTGGACATGGCTGCAAGCGTTAGTGGAGAGGACAGAGTCGTTCCATCAGGCGTAACGATCAGTGGACAGTCCTGTGCGAAATCTTCAGTTGCGAACAGTATCTCCAAGCATCGATGAAGGTAAGTATCGTTTTAGCGAGCGAACGATTAGTAAACCGTCTCGTGCGGGTCTTTCAAATGCGAGCGGCATCGACACGCATGTATCGTTAATCATTCGCATCGTCGTACGATAATTCAGTCGCATTCGTTCAGTCGTAAATCGCGTCGCGGCATTCGCTTCAGTTGTATTCGTAAATTTCATTTTAATCGTCGAAAACAATTTGAAACATTCTCATCGTTTGTTCTTCGATATTTTTTTTTTTCCAATTTTAACGTTGTCAATTGTTCTACGCGCATTAAAGCTGTTACCCAAGATTAATTCGGCGGGGAACAAGTTAGAGAGCGCGGTATCATCGTTATCAGACACACGCGCACGTTAGACGTATCGTTGTTTCTTTAACCGATTGAGTAGCAAACAGCGTGATCGGGCTGTTTAGATTTTGTGTCGAAAAGTCCCAGTACATTTGAACTCTACGGACGACTAACGGTATTTTGTATTTCATTGTTATCTTGATGATTTTTATTGAACAAAACTTGAAATATTTATAAACTAATAGTACGCGTATATAAATATATAGATGTATTTCGTAAGAGTAACAAATATGTCGAGCGCTATTGTGCCGCTTGTTTCTCTTCGCAATCGATTAAGAGGCTATCGTGCCGTTCGGCACGTTTCGACTGTCACGTAAAAATAAAGAGAAATTTTATTAGGAAGGAGAACACTTTATTCTTATTTCGTTTATACAAGTATAAGACACTTCCGAACTCTAGCCGTGACCGTACGAGAGTGAGTCCCTACAAGCTTTTTACTTTCGGTCATCTGTTCTCTCATTACCCCCCACTACCCTGTAGGCGTACGTGACCGTTGCTACGCTTCTGGAACATTTTATGGTAGGACCGTTAGGCCATAAATGAATCCTTAGGTACTCTGCCAATATACATTGTCGCCAAGGTCACCATGTGTTCCTCTCGTCGGTGCATCGGGTGCGAAGTATGCCGACCGGGACACCATCCTGCCCGAGGTGTGTGTGTCCTGGTCTCTGATGTAATTTACGTTACACGACCCTGGTTTTTCAAAGACCCCTGGGGCTCAAACGGTTAAATTATGTCAATATTATCTGCAAATAATTATTTTTCTATTTACTCTATATGATTTTCGAAACATTAAAAGATTATTATTACTCGACTACTTCAATATTGATTACGATAATTTTTTAATTACGGTTAAAAACTTGTCACTACTGGTGTGAGAGACTGTAAAATTGATTCGAAATAGTATTTTACAGAGTAACCGATGAAACCGATGAGTTAGATATTTATATAATAAAAAGTTATTTCTATTTCTGAATTTTCTTTCTGGATATTTCTTTTAAATACCATTTTAAGTAGTTGTTGTTTTACAGTACGAATAAAATATTTTAAATATGTAGTAAAAAATAAACTATCTTTATTTTCACAACGCGGTACATAAAATAAAGTATTTTATCTTTGTATTGTAAATAGTATTGTGTTTAAAATGTTTCTTAACAATGAAAATAGATTAAGCAGAAGGTTAATATCAGGATGCGAGAATCCAAAATATTTGGAAATTAAATTCATGTTCTTTTTAACCCTGCTGCGCGCTCTTCGGGTCTCTTTGTTCTTACTGCTCTCCTTTCTTTCTCTAAGAACTTTTGTATTCTTTAAACGTATAGAACAAAATTTTGTCCGACCGTTGAAACCGACATATTTGAGAAAAAGACGTGCGATCATAGAAAATCTAGGGAACGCACTGATACAAAATTATATTATAAGATGGTAATATGACCCGCGTAGGAAAGCTGCGAAAGAAATAGCAGAGAATGTTATAAATACATTGGAACATTTCGAAGAGAAAATAAGAGTTTGTAAAAATTTCACTAATGCCAAAATTTTGTTTGCGATAATAGAATGTACCGGTTCTTTGCAATGAAAATTATTATGAAGGATATAAGTAACATATTACTACATGTCCCCGGTCCTTACTTAGAAGATAAAACAAACGAAAACGAATCTTTGTATGCAAAGGTAATTTTCTTCTTCAAACTCTTACCGAATAATTTAGTTGAATGGAAGACCGCAGCAGGGTGTTAAGTAACATGCATTATTCAAAGTTTTCATCGCTTGGATTACTCTTATATGGGCAAACATGCAATCCATTTCCTTTTTTTTTTTTTTTTTTATTCTTTTTTTATTCTTTTTTTTTATATTTATATTTAATTTGCACTTTACAATTTGTCCAGCTGGACATTTGTTAAATTTTTCTAACTTTATCCGAGTTTGACTATTTTATTTCTGTAGCGAGGTCAGTGGGGTGTTTTCTTTTTATTCTTCTTTTTACGAGAGTTTTGCTCGCTTCAGCAGCTAGCTGGTTTGGATGTATTGCCGTCCTTTCCTTGTGTTTTTCTTTTTAAGTATTTGCCGATTTCTTCTTTGACCATTGGTATTTACGTACAACTCTCGATTCCAACTGACGATTCTCTCCCCTCGGTTACAACTCAACTATTTTCTTGATCCGATTCGTTTCTTTTCGTCATCCATCAATATCTGTACTACGCGCGCGTTCGTTACGCGTCCGCCACCGTTGCTACCTACGCCTTCTTCCAATATTACAAAAAATGTCCTATAAGGAAGAACCTTACGGATATGGATGGCTGATTAGGCCTGTCGGCACTTGCGCCTCGGTGATGTTTGGACCGCCGTTGGAAAGTTTTGTTGCCGAGTGCCGCTAAGCCCTATTCAAGTTTTCCGATCGTTTCTGCTTGTTGGCATTTGCTCTTCGTCGCCGACATTGTCTCTATGTCGGCGATCTTTCCGCGTTACTATAATAGAGACCAAAGAAGCCGTTCTACAGTGTCACCTAACTAGTACAGTGTCACGTAAAATTTATGATAAAGAAGGAGTAACGTAATTTGACCGTGTTTTTTAAATTTTGTAGGCTTTTATTCACGAGAACGATTAAGTATAATATTACAATGAAGTTCAAATCACGGCCAAACTGTACACAAGACTAGACTCGAGACTAAAAAAAAGACTCTTCTTGGTCGAATGATTGCAGTTTTTACAGGCTGCTGCGTTTGTCGGTGTTGAGGGACAAGGGACGGATCCTAATTGTCCTACGTAATGGGGCAAATGTAATGTTGGGCCATGTGCAAAGGTCAAGTCAAAACCTTAACGGTCCGCTGTCAGGTAGTATGGAATGACGTAGATTTGACGATTTATGATCGTTGTCAGAACAGCCGTTCGTGAATGTTAATATTTTGCTGTTGGTAGTTATACGCAATGCAGTGAAACTAAATAATTTCAAAATTGAAGTAGGCGAGAAAATTAGAGTATTATGATGGTGCAGGTCGAAAGGGCCTGATTTCCTATACAAAAATAAGTCGATGATGAAGTGACAATTTTTAACACAAGACTTGGTTTTCCAGAAAATCAATTACGAAGTTCCGTCCACTTGACTCGCTACTTTTTAAGTATACGCGTACCTATATGACGGAACTTCACAATCCATTGTGTGGGAAACGAAGCCAGGAAAAATGTTATATATCTGTATGCACGTCTAAAAAAAATACCATTTATCCTCATAGATACATGTATGTTTTCTTAAATATTTTGTCTATTGCCATAACATGAAATAACAGAGCTGATTACTTCAGCCAACGCTCATGCCGCGTTGAAAGTACTCGTTCTCGTCCGATCACGAAAGTCAAGCAGCACTGGGCACGGTTAGTACTTAGATGGGTGACCGCTTGGGAACTCCGTGTGGTGTTGGCTCTTTTTACTTTTGTTAACACTTGGCCAACCGAACCATCAGATCTCCCTCCCCCCTGTGAAGAACATCGCTGAGTGACCGAACGGGGGGAGGTCTCCCTTTTTAACTTTAGCAAGGCATATTTCCTTTTTTGTTGTTGTTGTTATTCTTAATTATTGTTTACTTATCCAGTTACCTGGAATTGTTCCCAATTAATTGCGACTCTTCTTCTGCTTTTATAAAGTGCAATATGTAGTAAAATACACCAATTTAGTGGTCTTAAAATTAATTAAAAAGTTAGACTATCAGTTATGACTAAATAAAGTTGTAGCCGAACGATACTACACTGTAAAAAAATATTAAAATACATTATGAATTTCTAACTTCACGTTCAAGTCGTGTCATTTATCATTAGTCATCTTTAATGTTTTTAATTTTACCTATATCTTTTTATACTTTTAATTTGATGTTTTGTATAAACAATATGTGAAATCGTTAAACAAAATTACCGTAAAATATAATTGACGACTTAAATAATTTTTAGACTTTTTTGTTTTTCAAGTATCAGTGAATATTAGTCCTGCTTACTTAGAAAACTGCACGTGCGCATACAGTGTTTCTATGAATTTTGAGAATTTGTTATTATTATGATCTTTTATTTTACTTTTTATTTCCTTTGCGAGTTTGTTTAGATGTTCTCCTTACTTAGAAATATGCACGATGGGCAGTTTATAGGTTGGCCTGTGCTGGCGCGGTTGGCTAAGTATTATTAAGATATGGTCGTATACATGAAGAAAATATCTTTTTAGCATTAAACGATTATCACCATATGTTGTATCATTCTCGCATACATGCTTACTTATATATTACTTTGTTTATACTTTCCGATAATGTTATATGTATTCAAAATTGGGAATTGGAGAATGTGCAAGTATTATACATACGTACGTCGTTTGAGAGAGTGCAAAAATACATGTGCCAAAAATTGTGACACAAACCGAAGGGCGATGATTCCCTGCGCGTGGCGAAAATGAAGTCGAAAATGTAAAATGACATTTTTCGCTTTGTTTTCGCGAAAGTCAATTATGAAGTTGCCTCTACTTAACTTTACAGTCCATTTTCTTGAAAACGAAACCGGGCATGATTTTACATATCTCTTTTATCCCCTTACATAATTGTACGACGTAAAAGCTTTTTATTCAATAATATTATATACCAAAATTGATTACTTCAACTAACGCTCATACCGAGCTGAATGCATTCTTTCTCGTCAGAGTGCTGGGAGAACCCCCCAAGCAGGTCGGTCCTCACTGGAAAAAAATACCAGGCGCAAGGCCTGTTAGTGAGTTTGCCAATTTATACAGTAAAACTCAATAACGAAAAGTGATAAATAATGCTCACTATAAAAACAATCAAGAAAATAAGAGAAGGAAAGAAACAACCAAAAGAAAAATATAGCAAAAGTGAATCAGGAACTTTCTTGGCAATACAAGCTTTGGCACCCAAAGGACGCGGAAACTCAACCGCCCACCAAACCTGTTGAACAGGAATAACAGGGCACAAAGTAGCCAGGAAAGTGTAAGCAAAAAGGGAAGCACAACAGGAGACGCGGACCGCGAATGAAACGAAACCATAAATTCAGCAGATAGCTCCCCATTATCGGCAATACGAACGAAAAATAGGTTCAGCGTATTGCAATCGTAAGAGTCCTGCCTATCTCGGATACAGCAACACCCTCAAATAGGAACAATAAAAGAAACCACCATAATAAGGAAAAAGAACGGAAGCCTACGGAAGAAAGCAAGTAGGAATACGGCCTCTCAGGAAATCACATGTCCGAAAGAGAATAAAGAATGGATCGAGAGAGAGATATACTATCATCAACGAAAACCTCAACGTCCCAGGCGTAGCCCAGCGAAATGGACAATGAATTTCCAGCGGCAACGCTACCGAGAAGCCAGACACAACCCAGGCAGGCCACCAGCCTCTACAACAAAGAACGCTGACACCACTGCCCCCCACAAATAGAGACAAATCGCCTCCAACATACATTACCAATCAAGACCAGAAGGAGACAGTAAAACTCTTTGAAGAGACTCTAAACACAAATTCATTCCATATTAAACGGATACACACAGATAAACATGTGCTATTCCTACGAAGTATGCCAGTCTTTAACAAAGCGAAAGAAATCGTAATTGCAACTAAGACAGCGTTTACGCATATACACCCAAATCAAAGAAGTACCACACGGTCTTACTAAAGGGTCTAAACAATAGTTTCTCCGAGACAGAGATACTCGCAGAGTTACAAGCACTACAGATGTCTGACGTACAATTGACAAAATATTGGTGCTTCTCAATAAAAAGATCAATAGAGAACAATGAATTGCTTCCAATTTACATAATCCAAGTATCCCCACAAAGCAATATTAGTTACCTACTAAAATTGAACCGTCTAAATTACTTTAGGGTAAATTGGATAAAGTCAGAAAAAATGACATAACGCAATGTCACAAATGCAAACTGCACGGAGCCGCACGGTCCAAGCGAGTGCAAACTTTGCAAAAAACTTGCGAGAATATCATCAAATGCAAAGAATCAACAATTTGCGTTGCTCAAATAAGCCGCAAATTCACCCCGTAGTCAAATTTCTTAGCCATCCTAAGACAAGGAATAAGCCGAAACCAAGTCTCTGAAAACCAATCACATCAAACAAATTTATTACCACGTGTAATGCAAAATCCAAATCCAATTAAAACCATATCCGCAACAAACCATACCGTAATAAACTTATCGAAGACTTCAAAAAAAGCATATTCAAAGCCCTAAATGAACAACAAACACAATTGAACTAAAATAATCATTAAGAACGCACGAAGAATGGATTGACTCTTGCCCAAAAGAAGGCTCATACCTAAACATATGCCTTGGAGACACACAATTACAATTCCCTAATTTACGGGCAAATAACAGGCTCAAAACTATAGACTACGAATGCGACCATAACGCTCCCGTATTACAGATAAATAAAAATACATCTGACTTCCTAACCCTAGAAACACAGAGTGACGAACCCAGGTGCGAGTACAAAAAAATAAACTAGAAAAAATTACAAAATCAGCTCGAAAAGTACTGCGACCTAAGTATCCACAACAATGTCAACCTAACCAAGAGGTAAATCGTCTCATTTATAGACAAAATAAAAAAACTTATACAAACCGCTCTTCAAGAATCCGTACTAAAAATAAAGTAAGAAAGTCGGCTTTCGAGCCCTATACCTATAATAAAAAAAAAAAAAAAAAAAAATTACGAGACAAAAGCTTGATACCATCCAATATTAACAATCTAAAATAAAACTATTCCTACGATCAAAAAGAAGATTTAGAATAATTAAAGTACCTTTTGCACAAAATAAATTTGGGTCAAAACAAGAATTCACATACTTTATAAATCGACAGTGGGCAAACAAAATAAAAAATATCTCTAAAAGGGACTCTGCTAGCATGTCCCACAGAGGAATCAAATTTTTACATCAAAAGAATCAAACTCTACCCCATCTCTCAAATTGCCTTCAGACGAGAATGACTCCATTATGCGCGGTATGAACGTTAGCTGAAATAAGTGATTTATTTGCTTTTAATGTGCAAAAAAAAGAATATTTGAAAAAATGTATGCAAGAATGAGTGTTATATATGGTATTAGTCATGTAATACTATAGCATTTCTATTTCCTCATGTTTAGATTATAGATTATTGAAAATAGATTATTAAGGGAAGTAAAAAGGATTGGAAAAACAAAAAGGTGTTTTGTTTTTCACCACGCGGAGTTACCAAGCGGTCACCTATTTAAGTACTATCCGTGCCTGGCGCTGCTTAATTTTCGTGATCGGATGAGAACGAGTGCTTTTTTTCTATATAACATTTATTGACCAGTAGATGAGAATTACATTTGTATGTTGTTCACAATAAACAATGAACTTCGAGTGCGGGGTGGCTTAGGCAAAAGTACCGATACGTGACGATACGACATAGCCATACAATGTTTTGTGTCGGAATTACAGTTTTTACCGGTTGCAGTTTACCAGTTTGAATCGGCGTCCTTGATCGATAGTTATTTTCGAAGGTACGCCGAAACGAGCTATTCGTGTAGAGAGGAGAACCGAGGCAACGGTTGTCGCTTCCATATCAACGATGGGAATGGCTTCGGGCCAACGCGAAAAACGGTCGATACACGTTAGACAATATCGGTATCCTTGTGAATATTGCATCGCGATAATGTCTATGTGTATGTGCTTGAACCGGCCTGCTGAAGTTTCGAACGTTCCGACAGGTAAGAATACGTGCCTGGTAACATTGCATCGTTGACACGGGATACATTGTCGTGCCCAAGTCCGGCAATCTTTATTTACGGACGGTCAAATGAAACGCGACGTCACCAATTTTTGCGTGGCACGTATCTCTGGATGGGAAAGTCCGTGGAACGAATTAAACACGTCGCGCCACAAGGATTTCGGTACGTACCATCGTACAATGTCGCCTGATATGTCGCAATAAATTTCTACCTATAATTCTAATGGTAAAAAATTAATTCCTTCACCAAGCTTAGCGTAAATTAGTGTTGTAGTTACGATAAACGTCTTGAAAAATATGTCTAACCTATTACCGTGAATTTTCTTAACGACCTTGTCAATTATTATCTCATAATAAGATGTTTTGTCTGGATGGATTCGATATGGTTCTAACCATTCGGTATCCCTTTTGTCTTTCTTATGATCGTTGTGAATTAGTACAAAGTCTCCTTCTTTGAAAATTGTTTGAGTTCGCACGACCTTTCTTTTTCGATCTTGAGTGTATCGTTTCTCGCTACTTATTAGTGTTTGTCTCGTTAACTTCAAATATTTGTTCAACTGTTTTTGTCATGGAAAAGACATATCATTACATGTTAGGGTAGTGGTTTTTGCAATCGCGGAAGGTAAATTAGCTTTTCTTCCGAACGTTAATTCAAAAGGGGTAAATTCTGTTCCTACGTGAAGTGCTGTATTATACCCTAAACATATAACATTGAGTATCTCATCCCATTCTTTATCATCGTTATCCCGTAGGCTAGTATAAATTAGATCTTTAACTACTGTGTGAGTACGTTCTAATGATCCGTTGGATTGAGGGTGAAAGTTAGTCGTCTTGATATGTTTAATCTTAAAAGCTTCGTCAAATTTCGTTATGAGCTCGCTAATAAAATTCTGTCCTTGGTCAGTAAGGATTGTCTTGGGAGCAGAGAATATATAAATGTAAGATTGTTTATCTCGGGGTAATTCAGGTGACCGATTCTGAAATCTGAAAATGGAGTTTATTGTGAAAATACTTAAATAAAATACAGGAGTAAACAATAATTAATAATTAACAACAATTAATAACAGTAATAATTAAATAAACAGGAACCAATTAATAACATTAAACAATAGATAACAAGTTCTGTGCAATGTCTAGCTGAAAATCGAGAATCGATTTTCAACCTCCTGAGCTGCCGATCTTTCTCCGTCAATCTTCAATGTTTTAAATAATTACTCTTTCTTCTGTAATCTTGATTATCTCTGATGTTGCTCTCTGTCCGTCCGTTTGGGAAATGAATGTAAAACAAAGAAAGTCGCTCTGTCCGTAAACCGAGAGAGTTCCTATTACACTTGAACTCTAGAGAGTTTATATAAATATAATGATTTAATTGCGTTAATAATGGATTCGCTTTGTTGTGTCTTCAGTGGAACTAGCATCAAGTATTTTGTCAGTTCGTCGTGAATTGATAGGATAAATTGGTTTCCTTATTCTTTGTCGTTGGTCGTATAGTGTCCATGGCTATTTTGTTGTTGGGGTTTAAAGGTTTTTTTTTTTATTTATTTGTTTTAATTTTACAATTTGTCCAGTAGGACATTTGGTAAAATGTTTTAACTTGTTTGATTAAAAAAAAAAGTAAAATAAAAATACATAGCATGTGGATGGTTACCCCCATCGGGGTTCCATCTTCGTGTATGTTACGTTATATACTTTATGTTGCTTCCTTTGTCAGGTCTTCTGGGTGTTTCCTTTTTAGTCTTCTTTCAGTACCTATTGCGTTAATGGCCTCCACGGCCAGTCGGTTCGAGTGTGTTGCTATTCTTAGTCTGTACCTTCCCGCATACTTTTTTATTTCTTCTTGGACCGTTGGTATTCCCAGGTCTTTCCGAATTTCGTCGTTTCTCACATACCACGGGGCATTTGTTATTGTTCTAAGGATTTTTGCTTGTTTCGTTTCTATTTTACTTATGTGGCTCTTGGCTGCTGTCCCCCATAATGGTATTCCGTATGTCCAGATTGGTTTTAGTATTGTTTTGTATATTCTGACTTTATTTTCCAGGCTTAGCTTGGATTTTCGGTTTATTAGCCATTGCATTTGTCTCCTTGTTGTCTGTATTTTGTTTATTATTGCTTTGATATGCTGTTTCCATGTGAGTTGTGTATCTATGTGGAGTCCTAAGTATTTGACCTTTCCTGTTTGTGTTATGTGCGTACCGTTCAGTAGTATACTTGCTGACTTCTGCTTACGCAGTGTAAATGTTATGTGATTGCATTTGTTGGGGTTAGCTTTAATTTGTTTGTCTTATAGCCATTTTTCTATTTTTGTGGTGTGTTCCTGTAGTAGTGTGACTGCTGTATCCAGGTTTGTGTGCCTGACTATTATTGCTGTGTCGTCCGCGAATGTAAATACTTTACTGTTGAGAGTTGTAGGTATGTTGACCGTGTATAGCGTGTAGAGAATGGGTCCTAAGACGCTTCCTTGCGGAACCCCTGCCTTGATTAGTTTAACTTCAGAGTACGCGTCTTTTATATTTACCGTGAATGTTCTGTTACTTAGATATGATTTTATTATCTGATAAATTTTTTCCGGGAATTGTTGTCTGATTGTGTGTAGTAGGCTTTCGTGGTTTATTTTATCGAAAGATATCCCTATGTCCATAAAGAGAGCTGTGCAGTATTGTTTATTTTCAAATGCCAGTATTATCTCATTAATGAGCCTGTGCATTTGCTCTATTGTTGAATGTTTGCTTCTGAATCCAAATTGATGATCCGGTATTAGTTTTTCTTTCTCTATTAATATTTTTATGCGGGCGTAGATTATTTTTTCCAGTATTTTGGAAAATACGGGAAGCAGTGATATAGGTCGGCAGGATGCTGCTTGGTGTGGGTCTTTGCCTGGTTTCTGCAGCATGCTAATGCGTGCTTGTTTCCATGGTTTAGGAAAATATTGTGTTCTCAGTATTGCATTGAATATTATTGTAACTAGCCGTATCGCTTTTGGAAGAAGGTTTTTCAGAATTTTGCCGTTGATTAGATCAATTTCTGGTGCCTTGTTGTTTTTTGTTTTTTCGATTATGATTCTGATTTCTTGTGCCGTTGTTTTAGGTATGGTGTATTGATTATCCGTTGTGGAATTAGTGGATCGTGTTTCATCGTCAGTAAATCGATTGAGATTGCTGCTGTTGCTATTATGTGGTGTAAATGTGCTGCATACGTGATTGGCGAATTCTTCACCTTGTTCTTCATTGCTTCTTGCCCATGTATTGTCTTCTTTCCTGATTACTGGGACTTGTTTTATTCGCTTCTTTATTCTTTTCGTGGTTTTCCATAAGGAGTAGTTGGTATTTTCATTCGCTGATAGTGATTCTATGAATTTTGTGAATTCGATGTTGTGATGTTCTCTTATTTTGATTTTTAATTCTTTTGTAAGTTTGTTTAGGATTTTCTTATTTTCGCGTGTTCTCTGTTTTTGTCACGTAGCTTTGGCTTTTCTTTTTTCCCTGATTTTGTCGAGGATGACCTGTGGAATTGTTTTTGACTGCCTGCTTTTTATTTCGTGGGTGGTGGCTGTCCATGCTGCTTCCTGTATTATTTCCGTCATATTTACTATTGCCTGTTCAATATTTTCGGGTGTTTTCAGTGGGATGTTACAGTTTTTTTTATTTATTTATTGAAATTCACAATTTGTCCAATTTGGACATTGGTGGAATTTTTTAATAGTTAAATTAGCATGTTGGTGGCTACCCCCAGCGGGGTACCATCCTCGTGTTTGCTAGATTATGTCCTTTATAAGGTCTGCTGGGTGCTTCCTTTTTAGTCTTCTGTCCATGTTTATGATTTTGTACGTTTCCGCAGCTAGCCGGTTTGGGTGTGTTGCTATTCTTGATTTGTATTTTTGTGAGTATCTGCTAATTTCTTCCTTGACCGTTGGGATTCCCAGGTCCCTCCGTATATCTTCGTTTCTGACGTACCAAGGTCCGTTTACTATTGTTCTAAGGATTTTAGCCTGTATTACCTCTATTTTGTTTAGATGGCTCATTGCTGCCGTCCCCCATAATGGTATTCCGTACGTCCAGATTGGTTTTATGATCGTTTTATATATTTTTAATTTATTTTCTATGCTTAATTTGGATTTTCGGCTTGTTAGCCAATGCATTTGTCTCCTTGTTTTCTGTATTTTTCTACTATTGATTTGATATGTAGATTCCATGTGAGTTGTGTATCTAAGTGGAGTTCTAGGCATTTGACATGCTTTGTTTGTGTTATATGCGTACTGTTACATAGGATGTTTGGTGGTATCTTTTTTCGTAGCGTGAATGTAATATGGTTGCATTTATTGGGGTTTGCTTTTATTTGTTTTTCGCGTAGCCAATTTTCAATTTTTATGATATGTTCTTGTAGTATTTTGACTGCCGTTTCTGGGTTAGTATGCCTGACTAGTATAGCTGTGTCGTCCGCGAATGTCAATACTGTGCTGTTGGTAGTTGTTGGTATGTTCGCCGTGTATAATGTGTATAGTATTGGGCCTAGGACGCTTCCTTGTGGTACCCCGGCCTTGATGTCTTTAACTTGAGAATATGTGTCCTTGATTTTTATTAGGAAGGTTCTGCTACTTAGGTGGGATTTTATTAATTGGTGTATTTGCTCCGGGAATTGTTTCCTAATTGTTTGTAGTAGACTTTCATGGTTAATTTTAGCGAATGCTTTCTCTATGTCTATAAAGAGGGCTATGCAGTATTCCTTGTTTTCTAGTGCTACTATTATTTCGTTTATAAGCCTGTGCATTTGCTCTATCGTGGAGTGTTTGTTTCTGAAACCAAATTGGTGATCCGGTATTAGTTTTTTTGTCTCTATTATTGTTTTTATCCGGCAATATATTATTTTTTCCAGTATTTTGGAAAATACTGGAAGCAGTGATATTGGTCTGTAAGATGCAGTTTGGTGCGGGTCTTTGCCTGGATTATGTAACATTTTGATCTGTGCTAATTTCCATGGTTTGGGGAAGTATTGAATTCTTAGAATTGCATTGAATATTATTGTCATTAGTCTTATTGCTTTTGGCGGAAGGTTTTTCAAGATTTTACCATTGATTAGGTCGATTCCTGGCGCTTTGTTGTTTTTTGTTTTATCAATTATGTTTCTAATTTCTTGTGCCGATGTTTTAGGTATGGTGTATTCCTTGTCGGCTGTGGTAGTAGTGGTTTGTGGATCCTCCTCCGTATGTCTTTTGAGGTTGCTGTTGTTGATAATGTGTGGTGTGAATGTGTTGCAGAGGTGGTTGGAGAATTCTTCAGCTTGTTCTTCGTTGCTTCTTGCCCATATGTTATCTGCTTTTCTGATTGCCGGGACGAGTATTATTGGCTTCCTTATTTTTTTCGTGGCTTTCCATAGTGAATAGTTGGTGTTCTCGCGTGTGGAGAGTGTCCCTATGAACTTTGCGAATTCGTTATCGTTGTGCTCCTTTATTTCGTTTTTTATTTCCTTTGCAAGTTTGTTTAAGTGTTTTTTGTTTTCTCGGGTTCTGTATTTTTGCCATTTTGCTTTTGCTTTTCCTTTTTCTTTGATTTTGTCGAGTATTTCTTGCGGGATTGTTATTGTTTGTCTGCTGGTTGGTTCGGGAGTAGTGGTTGTCGTTGCTGCTTCCTGAATAGTTGCTGTCAATGTTGCTACTGCCTGTTCTATGTGTTCAGGAGTTTTTAACGGGATGTTGCAGTTTATTTTGCTTTCTATTATTTCTTTGAAAGTTTGCCATTTGGTGGTTTTATTGCATAGTGTTTCTGGTTTGCTATAGTGTATTGGTTTGTTTCTGTATTCAATTATGATGGGTATATGATCGGAGCTGAGCTCGAGGTTGGGTGTTATTTTTAGTTTATTTGTGTTTAGTCCCCTTATAACTGCAAAGTCCAGAAGATCTGGTTTCTTGTTCAGGTCAGTCGGCCAATGTGTCGGTGTTCCTGTGGATAATATATTGAGGTTATTATTTCTAATGTATTTTTCCAGTGTTCTACCTCGAGGTGTAATGTTTCTTGACCCCCAAAGCGTGTGCTTTGAGTTGTAGTCTCCCGCTGCGATGTACTTGTCCCCTAGGTCCTGGAAGTATTCTTCCCACATTTGTGTTGTTATTTTGTGTCACGGAGGCACATATACTGCTGACAACTGGAAGTAGTTGCTGCTAGTTTGAACTGTAACAGTGGTTGCTTGTAAATATTCTTTGTTAACTTGGCTGTGTAGATAATGTTTGATATCGTTTCTGACTATCACTGCCGTCCCTCCGTGAGCTTTTCCTGAGGGGTGTTTGGTATCATATATGGTGTAGTATGGTATTTTCAAATAGCTTTTTGTAGTGAAGTGTGTTTCTGAGACAAGTAGTATGTCTATATTGTTATTGTATATGAATGTTTTAATTTCGATGGCCCGTTGTTGTAGGCCCGTTTGAGTTCCAGGCTGCTATTTTTAGAGTGTCCGTTTTTATTTTTTGCTTAGCACGTTTGTAATTAGTTGTAGCATGACTGTGATTTGTTGAGTTTGCTGTTTAAGTACTGCGTTTTGTTCGCTTATCATTCTGGTTAGCATTTTGGTGTTCTTTATGGATTGTTTGAGCAGTTCTTTGATTTCTGCAGTGTCATTGTTACTATTGCTGTGGTATTGGTTGTGTGTATGTGTTGATTGGCTGGTTACTTGAGCATAGCTTAGACCACCAATGGTGTTGGTGCTGATAGGTTTGGTGTTTGTTGCTTGCTCTGTACTTGGAATTATTTCAGGATTTGTGCTGTCCTGTTGGGCTTGTGTGTTAGTGATTGTTCTGCTTCGTAGGGGCGGGAACAGTTTACGTTGTAATTGTTTTCTTACTTCACATCCTTTATAGCTGGCTGGGTGGTTTCCGTTACAGTTGTAGCATTTAACTTTTTCTATTTTTCCAGAATATGGGCAGTGTATAGTTAAGTGGTTTTTTGCGCACTTGATGCAAGCTGGGCTTCTGTTGCAATAATTTTTAGTGTGTCCGTATTGTTGACACCGCATGCATTGAGGTATATCTTTTTTGTGTCGTGGTGGTTCGACTGTTACTATTGTGTTTAGTATTTGTTTGATATCATATATTTCCTTGTTATTGTTTCTGAGTTCCAGTTCCATTTTTTTTTTTTTTTTTCGTGGGGAGGGGAAAATGCTATTACGCATGCCCAGTGACCCGCATCACTGGGTTATGTGGGAGTCGGTCGGGTGTCGTTGCCATACCCACTAAAAACCCCTCCTCCTTCCTCCGCTTAGAGGGCAGACAACCCCGGTAAAACCTGTCGGCAGTCATCAGGGTTGTCCTTTCGTGCCCCGTTGTATCTACTTCTTCGGGCAGTTACTCCTCATGTCGTCCTCTCAGCCAGTTCAGAATACTGGGCTGGTCTCCTTCTGCGGTTTTTCGTTGTTCCATGTTCTTGCCCTCATTGCTCCGCGTAGTTGTTGTTACGCTCGTTCTCCTCCTTGCCTCTTCCCAGGCCCTCGCTGTCACCCTCCTGTGACACATGACGATCTTGCAGAATTGCCTGAATTTATTCCAGCTCTCGTCCTTGGCGGTCACCGTGGCGATCAGATTGCCCACGTCTATCTTCCCTCCCAGAGCGTTCTCCAGCTCGATCCTTCTGTCCGTCCACTTCGGGCACGCGAAGAGGGCGTGCTCTGCATCGTCGTTCGGGTCTCCACAGTCGAGACAGTTGCTGTCGTTGTCCCTGCCAATCCTTTTCCTATAGACACCGAAGCTCCCATGCCCGGTTAGCAGCTGCATGGTGTGGTGATCGATGTCCATCTTCTTTTTGGTAAATAGCTCGGTATTAGCTCGGTATTAGCTTCTTTGTGATATTTTCTTTTTTGTAGTTGTTCCACTCCTTCTGCCAGTCCTCTTGGGCCTTCTTGCGAATCGCCTCCAGTTCCTCCTTCAGCTTGGAGCCGTCATCCGTGCCAATCCTGAACCCATGGATCTTGTTCCTCTCGTAGGTCTCTCCGAGCATCTTTTTCTTTATGTAAATCGGGAGATTCCCGGTCAACACGCGAAGTGCCGCGTGGGAGACGGTACGGTATGCCGTCGTTGTTATGCACAGGGCCGTTCGTTGTGCTCGTTTCAGCTTTTTCCTGTTCTTATCGGTATTCGCTGCTCTAGCCCACACCGGTGCTCCGTAAGTTACGATGGACTCCCACACATTGTAGTAGAGCCTACGAGCCAGGCTGGGCGGCCCGTTGATGTTGGGTAGAATTCCCCTAAGGGCTCCTATTAACTTGTCGGCTCTGTTACACACCATCTCGATATGCGCACCGAACCTCCGACTGGAGTCGATGACGACTCCGAGATACCTGATGCGATCGACCGTTTCGATGTCCGAGGAGCCCAACCTGAGTTTCACCACTCTCGGCACTCGCAAGCTTGTGATGAGCATGACCTCCGTCTTTTCCCTCGCCAGGGTGAGCCCGACACTCGTGCACCAATCGTTGGCGATCCTTAGCATCGTGTTGACCTTGACGGAGGCTCCTCCCGACGGAACATGTGATGGCCAGATCAGCCGCGAAGGCGGTTGCTCTGACCATTGGCATGTTGTCGAGTCTCTCGAGCAACCGGTCGTATACCAGGTTCCACAGGTATGGTCCGAGGATGGATCCCTGCGGAACTCCCGCCGCCACCTCGTGCTCCACCGTGCCTTGCTGGTTGCTCACGATGATCCTCCTTCCGGATAGGTAACTGCCGATTAGCCTTTTGACCTTCCATGGCAGCTTCCTCTTGTCAAATTCCTCGTATATGCTCTTCCAGCTGAGCGAATTGAAGGCATTGCTAATATCCAGGGTGATCATCACGCATATTACCTTCTTCTGTTTGCAGATGTTGGAAAACTTCATCACCTGCGTGATGGCATCTACCGTGCTCCTCTTCTTTCTGAAGCCATATTGCCTCCGATGGAACGGGTCCGTCCCGATGCATCTCTCGATGATCCTCTTAAAGCATTTTTCCCAGATCTTGCTCATGATTGGGAGTATGCTTATCGGCCGGTACGCGTTGGGGAGACTGGGATCCTTTCTCGGTTTCCTTAGCAGTATTACTCTGGCCGTCTTCCAGCAGTCTGGGATCCTTCCTGATTCGGTGATGCCGTTGAACGCCCTTGTCACGAGCTCGCTCCTGCGACTCGCTACCAGCTTCGCGATCTCGCCCGGCACGCCATCGACTCCTGCAGCCTTCTTGGAGTTCATTCTTCCGGCGGCATCGACGATATCGCCTTCGCCGATGGCGACGCTGAGGCTAATATCTCCTTCTTCTTCGGTCTCTGCCTCTTCGCGGCCCTCATAATGGGGGGGTCCGTGTCCCAAGGTGAATAGCCTCTGTAGGACTGCCTTCACCATGTCGATCGGCATGTCGTTTGTTGGTCCCTTGCTTTTACATTTCTTCATGACCGTGCGATAGGGTTTGCCCCAAGGGTCGCTCTCCAGTATCTTGCAGTATTCTGCCCAAGCTGTTTTTTTTGCTACAGGCGATCTCCTTTTTTAACTGCCTACGGATCTCCTTGTAGGCGTTGACGAGGTGCTCGGTGTTGCCGGCATTCTTCTTTCTTTCTCTCGTCACCTTCCTGAGCGCTTTGTGCGCCTGCGCTCTCAGTTCCGCGATCATCGGGTTCCACAAGTAGTTCGCGTACTTGCGGCTCACCGCACCGTTCGACTTCCTTAGCATCCCTTCGCACGTACCTTCGATGCTCTTTTGCAAGGGCTCGGCCCCATCCTCACCGTTAGCCGCGTTGAGGTCCTCCTTCTTCAGTGTGTCGTCGAATCTGCTCAGGAACTCCTCCGGCGACATGTCCTTGGTCACGTACCTGTAGAACTTCGATACGGTTCGGGTCCTCCTCGTCTTAAACCTGTGGAGCACGTACAGATGGTCCGAGGCCGAGTATTTGTCCAAGACCGCGCTTCCGGCGTGTATCTCGCTGACCTTGTTGGATACGCTTATTATGTCGGGGAAGCTCGTCTTCCCGTTCATGAAGAAGGTGTACTTTTCCTTGAGCCTCAATGGAAACACCCGGTGGGCGCTTAGTGCCTCCATTAAGACTCTCCCTCTCTTGTCTGTGGTCGATCCTCCCCAACAGGTTGACTTTGCGTTGAAGTCTCCGGCCACGACGACCTTGTCGTGTCTTCTAGCAACGCTCTTCGTCATAGCAGACAGCGTGTCTATGTATTTGCAGTATGCTGGCTTATTTATGTTGAGCGAACAGTATCCGCTGAAGCAGAAGACGTCGCCAACGCGGACGCCCACTATCCCGTCGCTGTTGACCTCCGTTGTTTCATCAGGCAGCTTGCCATTGAGGAGTGTGACCCATATCGAGGCGTCTCCTTTGGTGTCATTAAACCAGTGCGGTAGCTGCCTGTTCGGCTCGGAAATTATTATTATATCCGGCCTAAGTTCGATCGCGCATTGGTGCATCATGTCCTGCGCCAGCTTGCATCTGTTGAGGTTTATCTGCAGTATCCTCATTTACTCGCTTTCAACCGCCTTCTATATTCTGGACAAGCCAGGGATCCGGTTACGTGGTCAAATTTCACTCCTTTCTCCTTGCTGCAGATGGAGCAGCAGGGTGCGTTGACGCAGGCAGCTATCGTGTGGTCTTTGGCTCCGCACTTCCTGCAAATCTCCTTTCCAGGGCTTATCGCCGTGCACTTGTTCGCGATATGCCCAAACATGTGACATCTGAAGCACTTACCACATTGGGTAGTGCCTTTATCGAGGCTATCGTCAAGCCGGTTCTGATCTTCCGGCTCGCCCCCTCTTTGGCCAGATAGGCTTTCGGCATCGTCACTATTGCCGATTGGGTGCCCCACGGCGCCATTTTTAGGGTCTTTACTTCGACCTCAGTGATGTCGCTTACGCCCAGTTGCTCTACTATCTCCCTGGCTAGTTCTTCCTTGCCTACGAGCGCGTCTATATCCCTGATCTCTACGGAGGTCTTGTCGCGCATTGGTAGCGCTCTCACCTTGCCTCTTAGCGCCGTGTTCATATCCGCCGCGGACTTTTTGGCGTTGCTACCTGCTTTCAGCTCGATCAGGATGTCACCTGTTCTGGTCCTCCTAATCCCACAGCTCTCTTTTAGGGTTTCCCTTGCCCCCATCAAGTCTTTGTAGACCTGGATCCACTCCTTGTCCTGCCCTACTTTGACGAGGATGGCTTCGGGTCTGTTACGTATCCTCTTCGGTCCCTCCGGCCTCTTTGGCTTGTCCAATGCCGCCCTTTCTGCGTTCGCCTTCCTGACCACCGTCGGGGTGTCCGTTCCTTTTCCTCTCCTTCCCCGGACAGGGATCCAGTCTTCCTTTACATCGCTGTCCGTGCATTCCGTAGTCGCTTTTGCCGAGCTGTTGCCGGCACAGGCTCCTGCGTAGGAGGCCTCCACGGTCGTTGGTCTCTTTCTCTTAGTGTCGCCCTTCCCCTCGACGGGCGATATCTCCTTCCTTTTTCCTTCCTTCTCCTCACTCCTCCCCGGAGGGGTGGTCATCCTGGTGGCCGTGACTGTCCTCGCGTTCCTCTTGAGCCTCATCTCGTCCAACATCGAGTGGAGCTTGATCGCTTTTTTACTGATGGCGTCCCTCCTTTTATTGATGTCGGTATCCTTTTTGCCCATGAGGTAGAATCTGCTACCTATGTATTGGATTTCGCGGAAGACTTCTGTGATGATTTCCGTCATCGCCTTCCATTCGCTCATCTTAATGACGATACTGTCCTCGTCGTTGCCTTCGGTCTCGGCCGTTGCTCTGTTCGCCATGGCCTTCCTCCTGAGACATTCCCTTGGTGCCGCCGCTTCGCTGCCGCTGTCCGACATTTCCGCCGGTGTGTCTAGCTCCGAGGTGCTGGCCGCTTCGTCCCTCGTTGCCCTCGGCTGGCTCCTGGCCAGGCTTCTCGTTGTCTTGCACGCGCTCCCCTCCACTGGGGACTTTCTTATATATCTGGTGATCTTGTCACCTTTGAAGATTTTTTCCTTGGCGATTCGGGTCGCCTTTTCGGTGGGTGGTGTCTTATCCTTGAGTGCCTGCATTGGCATATCGACATCCTCGATGATTCCCGCGATGTCATCATCAAATTCGAGGTATCTTCTAGTGCTTTTCTTGCACGTCTGTGACAACTGCGGGTGTTTCTTGGTCCCCGGTCGTGTTTACCGAACGAGGGGAGGCCCTGGGATCGACCTTCCCCTCGCCGTTCGTCCAGTCGTTGGGTGACCGTCGGGTCGAGCCGGGGACGCTACTCGAATCCCCGACGGGGCCTGGAAGCTCCGAAACCCCCTGAGCCGTAAGTTTACTTGACTTACAGTACTTGTCCATATTGCGTTTGTCTTAATATATATATATATATATATATATATATATATATATATATATATGTATGTATATGTATGTTTGAGGTGGATGTCCTTCAACGTAGCCGGTCGTCGTATAATCCCACTGTATCCTTCCGCGTGTATGCGATTTGTGTCTGTTCGACGCGGGGAGTTTTGACTGGCCCTCCTCGGGGGCGCCCTCCACCACTCCTTGGTTACCCAGGTAGCCCGCACGGTGGCGCTTCGGTCGCACGACCCAAGATGGCCCCCGCTCTGCCCCTAACCTCACTTTTCACACACAGCACTTTCAATCGTTTCTCTCGCTTTTATACCAGCGAGCTCACCTATCTCTTGTGTTCCCACTCATTCCGAAGCACTAGAAACTTCACTTTCGTGCACTTTCCGCCCGAATTCTTTAATATACCCAGATATTTCGGTTATGCCTACGGAGCGACGTGCACGTGTCCGTTCTGCTTGCCGCCATCATTTGAACTCCCCCGGTTCCAGTTCTATTAAGAATAGTGGTAATGGTTGCTTTGTGTCGAATCTTGTTATATTGTTTATTGTTCTTTCACTCGCGTTTATTTCACTCGCGTTTAGCCAGTTCGCTGGTGAGTGCCATGGCGTGCAGACGTGTGTCCAGTGCCCTGCGAAGTCTACAAAACAGCACTTGACCATTCAGTTCCTGCTGAGTGCCGAGACGTGCAGACGTGTGTCCAGTGCCCTGTGCCAAAAACCTCCTCAACAGCATAATAACCAACAACCTCAACTACCTTACCACATACGAACCCACACACTGGCCCACCGACACAAACAAAATACCCGATCTTCTTGATTTCCTCATAACTAAAAATATCTCGTCAAGACACGTGCAACGCACTCCTGCTCGGGCAGCCGAGGAGGACGGACGTGTTTAGACGGTCGTGCTCTCCAGGTATAAGTGAATAGGGAAAAAGTGCTTCAAAGTAATAGTGCTGCAAAGTAATAGTGAGGAGGAAACAAAAGAGCAATGCAGATACCAACAATAAACATAGCAACAAAGGGAGAAACATATTATGTAAAAAACAAACAAATTAACATGGATACAGAAGAAACAAAAGAGCAGCGGGGACAGGAAGAGAACAATCTAGGTTATGAAAGATACTATCAGGACGAAAGCTGGAAGCTAGCGAAGGCTAGCAAAAAACGCAAAACAACTCCAGACATAAGTGCCGTAGGAAACCCAGTTACAGAAAAGCAGCGATGGTTGCAAGAATTACCATTAAGCAACTCCTTCAGCTCACTAACAGAAGAAACAGACGCTGACCCCACAAATAAAACCACAATTCAAACAAATCATATTACAAAACCACCACCAATCTTTGTTGAGGCCCAAATAATAGACCCGCTCATCGATCTACTAAATAATCTAGATGAGAAAAACAACTACACAATAAAGCAAACAAAATTGGATCAAGTAAAAATACAAACAAACACCCCAGAAACATTTAGGAAAGTTATAAAAGCATTAAAAGAAAAAATGCTATTTACCACACGTATCAGCTTAAAACTGAAAGGAGCTATAAAATTGTCATAAGAGGATTGCATCCTAAAACGAACATACATAAACTAAGCGATGAGTTAGCTAAAATTAGTCATCAAACAAGAACAATAAACAATATAACAAGATTCGACACAAAGCAACCATTACCACTATTCTTAATAGAACTGGAACCGGGGGAGTTCAAATGATGGCGGCAAGCAGAACGGACACGTGCACGTCGCTCCGTAGGCATAACCGAAATATCTGGGTATATTAAAGAATTCGGGCGGAAAGTGCACGAAAGTGAAGTTTCTAGTGCTTCGGAATGAGTGGGAACACAAGAGATAGGTGAGCTCGCTGGTATAAAAGCGAGAGAAACGATTGAAAGTGCTGTGTGTGAAAAGTGAGGTTAGGGGCAGAGCGGGGGCCATCTTGGGTCGTGCGACCGAAGCGCCACCGTGCGGGCTACCTGGGTAACCAAGGAGTGGTGGAGGGCGCCCCCGAGGAGGGCCAGTCAAAACTCCCCGCGTCGAACAGACACAAATCGCATACACGCGGAAGGATACAGTGGGATTATACGACGACCGGCTACGTTGAAGGACATCCACCTCAAACATACATATACATACATATATATATATATATATATATATATATATATATATATATATATATATATATATATATATATATATTAAGACAAACGCAATATGGACAAGTACTGTAAGTCAAGTAAACTTACGGCTCAGGGGGTTTCGGAGCTTCCAGGCCCCGTCGGGGATTCGAGTAGCGTCCCCGGCTCGACCCGACGGTCACCCAACGACTGGACGAACGGCGAGGGGAAGGTCGATCCCAGGGCCTCCCCTCGTTCGGTAAACACGACCGGGGACCAAGAAACACCCGCAGTTGTCACAGACGTGCAAGAAAAGCACTAGAAGATACCTCGAATTTGATGATGACATCGCGGGAATCATCGAGGATGTCGATATGCCAATGCAGGCACTCAAGGATAAGACACCACCCACCGAAAAGGCGACCCGAATCGCCAAGGAAAAAATCTTCAAAGGTGACAAGATCACCAGATATATAAGAAAGTCCCCAGTGGAGGGGAGCGCGTGCAAGACAACGAGAAGCCTGGCCAGGAGCCAGCCGAGGGCAACGAGGGACGAAGCGGCCAGCACCTCGGAGCTAGACACACCGGCGGAAATGTCGGACAGCGGCAGCGAAGCGGCGGCACCAAGGGAATGTCTCAGGAGGAAGGCCATGGCGAACAGAGCAACGGCCGAGACCGAAGGCAACGACGAGGACAGTATCGTCATTAAGATGAGCGAATGGAAGGCGATGACGGAAATCATCACAGAAGTCTTCCGCGAAATCCAATACATAGGTAGCAGATTCTACCTCATGGGCAAAAAGGATACCGACATCAATAAAAGGAGGGACGCCATCAGTAAAAAAGCGATCAAGCTCCACTCGATGTTGGACGAGATGAGGCTCAAGAGGAACGCGAGGACAGTCACGGCCACCAGGATGACCACCCCTCCGGGGAGGAGTGAGGAGAAGGAAGGAAAAAGGAAGGAGATATCGCCCGTCGAGGGGAAGGGCGACACTAAGAGAAAGAGACCAACGACCGTGGAGGCCTCCTACGCAGGAGCCTGTGCCGGCAACAGCTCGGCAAAAGCGACTACGGAATGCACGGACAGCGATGTAAAGGAAGACTGGATCCCTGTCCGGGGAAGGAGAGGAAAAGGAACGGACACCCCGACGGTGGTCAGGAAGGCGAACGCAGAAAGGGCGGCATTGGACAAGCCAAAGAGGCCGGAGGGACCGAAGAGGATACGTAACAGACCCGAAGCCATCCTCGTCAAAGTAGGGCAGGACAAGGAGTGGATCCAGGTCTACAAAGACTTGATGGGGGCAAGGGAAACCCTAAAAGAGAGCTGTGGGATTAGGAGGACCAGAACAGGTGACATCCTGATCGAGCTGAAAGCAGGTAGCAACGCCAAAAAGTCCGCGGCGGATATGAACACGGCGCTAAGAGGCAAGGTGAGAGCGCTACCAATGCGCGACAAGACCTCCGTAGAGATCAGGGATATAGACGCGCTCGTAGGCAAGGAAGAACTAGCCAGGGAGATAGTAGAGCAACTGGGCGTAAGCGACATCACTGAGGTCGAAGTAAAGACCCTAAAAATGGCGCCGTGGGGCACCCAATCGGCAATAGTGACGATGCCGAAAGCCTATCTGGCCAAAGAGGGGGCGAGCCGGAAGATCAGAACCGGCTTGACGATAGCCTCGATAAAGGCACTACCCAATGTGGTAAGTGCTTCAGATGTCACATGTTTGGGCATATCGCGAACAAGTGCACGGCGATAAGCCCTGGAAAGGAGATTTGCAGGAAGTGCGGAGCCAAAGACCACACGATAGCTGCCTGCGTCAACGCACCCTGCTGCTCCATCTGCAGCAAGGAGAAAGGAGTGAAATTTGACCACGTAACCGGATCCCTGGCTTGTCCAGAATATAGAAGGCGGTTGAAAGCGAGTAAATGAGGATACTGCAGATAAACCTCAACAGATGCAAGCTGGCGCAGGACATGATGCACCAATGCGCGATCGAACTTAGGCCGGATATAATAATAATTTCCGAGCCGAACAGGCAGCTACCGCACTGGTTTAATGACACCAAAGGAGACGCCTCGATATGGGTCACACTCCTCAATGGCAAGCTGCCTGATGAAACAACGGAGGTCAACAGCGACGGGATAGTGGGCGTCCGCGTTGGCGACGTCTTCTGCTTCAGCGGATACTGTTCGCTCAACATAAATAAGCCAGCATACTGCAAATACATAGACACGCTGTCTGCTATGACGAAGAGCGTTGCTAGAAGACACGACAAGGTCGTCGTGGCCGGAGACTTCAACGCAAAGTCAACCTGTTGGGGAGGATCGACCACAGACAAGAGAGGGAGAGTCTTAATGGAGGCACTAAGCGCCCACCGGGTGTTTCCATTGAGGCTCAAGGAAAAGTACACCTTCTTCATGAACGGGAAGACGAGCTTCCCCGACATAATAAGCGTATCCAACAAGGTCAGCGAGATACACGCCGGAAGCGCGGTCTTGGACAAATACTCGGCCTCGGACCATCTGTACGTGCTCCACAGGTTTAAGACGAGGAGGACCCGAACCGTATCGAAGTTCTACAGGTACGTGACCAAGGACATGTCGCCGGAGGAGTTCCTGAGCAGATTCGACGACACACTGAAGAAGGAGGACCTCAACGCGGCTAACGGTGAGGATGGGGCCGAGCCCTTGCAAAAGAGCATCGAAGGTACGTGCGAAGGGATGCTAAGGAAGTCGAACGGTGCGGTGAGCCGCAAGTACGCGAACTACTTGTGGAACCCGATGATCGCGGAACTGAGAGCGCAGGCGCACAAAGCGCTCAGGAAGGTGACGAGAGAAAGAAAGAAGAATGCCGGCAACACCGAGCACCTCGTCAACGCCTACAAGGAGATCCGTAGGCAGTTAAAAAAGGAGATCGCCTGTAGCAAAAAAAACAGCTTGGGCAGAATACTGCAAGATACTGGAGAGCGACCCTTGGGGCAAACCCTATCGCACGGTCATGAAGAAATGTAAAAGCAAGGGACCAACAAACGACATGCCGATCGACATGGTGAAGGCAGTCCTACAGAGGCTATTCACCTTGGGACACGGACCCCCCCATTATGAGGGCCGCGAAGAGGCAGAGACCGAAGAAGAAGGAGATATTAGCCTCAGCGTCGCCATCGGCGAAGGCGATATCGTCGATGCCGCCGGAAGAATGAACTCCAAGAAGGCTGCAGGAGTCGATGGCGTGCCGGGCGAGATCGCGAAGCTGGTAGCGAGTCGCAGGAGCGAGCTCGTGACAAGGGCGTTCAACGGCATCACCGAATCAGGAAGGATCCCAGACTGCTGGAAGACGGCCAGAGTAATACTGCTAAGGAAACCGAGAAAGGATCCCAGTCTCCCCAACGCGTACCGGCCGATAAGCATACTCCCAATCATGAGCAAGATCTGGGAAAAATGCTTTAAGAGGATCATCGAGAGATGCATCGGGACGGACCCGTTCCATCGGAGGCAATATGGCTTCAGAAAGAAGAGGAGCACGGTAGATGCCATCACGCAGGTGATGAAGTTTTCCAACATCTGCAAACAGAAGAAGGTAATATGCGTGATGATCACCCTGGATATTAGCAATGCCTTCAATTCGCTCAGCTGGAAGAGCATATACGAGGAATTTGACAAGAGGAAGCTGCCATGGAAGGTCAAAAGGCTAATCGGCAGTTACCTATCCGGAAGGAGGATCATCGTGAGCAACCAGCAAGGCACGGTGGAGCACGAGGTGGCGGCGGGAGTTCCGCAGGGATCCATCCTCGGACCATACCTGTGGAACCTGGTATACGACCGGTTGCTCGAGAGACTCGACAACATGCCAATGGTCAGAGCAACCGCCTTCGCGGCTGATCTGGCCATCACATGTTCCGTCGGGAGGAGCCTCCGTCAAGGTCAACACGATGCTAAGGATCGCCAACGATTGGTGCACGAGTGTCGGGCTCACCCTGGCGAGGGAAAAGACGGAGGTCATGCTCATCACAAGCTTGCGAGTGCCGAGAGTGGTGAAACTCAGGTTGGGCTCCTCGGACATCGAAACGGTCGATCGCATCAGGTATCTCGGAGTCGTCATCGACTCCAGTCGGAGGTTCGGTGCGCATATCGAGATGGTGTGTAACAGAGCCGACAAGTTAATAGGAGCCCTTAGGGGAATTCTACCCAACATCAACGGGCCGCCCAGCCTGGCTCGTAGGCTCTACTACAATGTGTGGGAGTCCATCGTAACTTACGGAGCACCGGTGTGGGCTAGAGCAGCGAATACCGATAAGAACAGGAAAAAGCTGAAACGAGCACAACGAACGGCCCTGTGCATAACAACGACGGCATACCGTACCGTCTCCCACGCGGCACTTCGCGTGTTGACCGGGAATCTCCCGATTTACATAAAGAAAAAGATGCTCGGAGAGACCTACGAGAGGAACAAGATCCATGGGTTCAGGATTGGCACGGATGACGGCTCCAAGCTGAAGGAGGAACTGGAGGCGATTCGCAAGAAGGCCCAAGAGGACTGGCAGAAGGAGTGGAACAACTACAAAAAAGAAAATATCACAAAGAAGCTAATACCGAGCTAATACCGAGCTATTTACCAAAAAGAAGATGGACATCGATCACCACACCATGCAGCTGCTAACCGGGCATGGGAGCTTCGGTGTCTATAGGAAAAGGATTGGCAGGGACAACGACAGCAACTGTCTCGACTGTGGAGACCCGAACGACGATGCAGAGCACGCCCTCTTCGCGTGCCCGAAGTGGACGGACAGAAGGATCGAGCTGGAGAACGCTCTGGGAGGGAAGATAGACGTGGGCAATCTGATCGCCACGGTGACCGCCAAGGACGAGAGCTGGAATAAATTCAGGCAATTCTGCAAGATCGTCATGTGTCACAGGAGGGTGACAGCGAGGGCCTGGGAAGAGGCAAGGAGGAGAACGAGCGTAACAACAACTACGCGGAGCAATGAGGGCAAGAACATGGAACAACGAAAAACCGCAGAAGGAGACCAGCCCAGTATTCTGAACTGGCTGAGAGGACGACATGAGGAGTAACTGCCCGAAGAAGTAGATACAACGGGGCACGAAAGGACAACCCTGATGACTGCCGACAGGTTTTACCGGGGTTGTCTGCCCTCTAAGCGGAGGAAGGAGGAGGGGTTTTTAGTGGGTATGGCAACGACACCCGACCGACTCCCACATAACCCAGTGATGCGGGTCACTGGGCATGCGTAATAGCATTTTCCCCTCCCCACGCAAAAAAAAAAAAAAAATGGAACTGGAACTCAGAAACAATAACAAGGAAATATATGATATCAAACAAATACTAAACACAATAGTAACAGTCGAACCACCACGACACAAAAAAGATATACCTCAATGCATGCGGTGTCAACAATACGGACACACTAAAAATTATTGCAACAGAAGCCCAGCTTGCATCAAGTGCGCAAAAAACCACTTAACTATACACTGCCCATATTCTGGAAAAATAGAAAAAGTTAAATGCTACAACTGTAACGGAAACCACCCAGCCAGCTATAAAGGATGTGAAGTAAGAAAACAATTACAACGTAAACTGTTCCCGCCCCTACGAAGCAGAACAATCACTAACACACAAGCCCAACAGGACAGCACAAATCCTGAAATAATTCCAAGTACAGAGCAAGCAACAAACACCAAACCTATCAGCACCAACACCATTGGTGGTCTAAGCTATGCTCAAGTAACCAGCCAATCAACACATACACACAACCAATACCACAGCAATAGTAACAATGACACTGCAGAAATCAAAGAACTGCTCAAACAATCCATAAAGAACACCAAAATGCTAACCAGAATGATAAGCGAACAAAACGCAGTACTTAAACAGCAAACTCAACAAATCACAGTCATGCTACAACTAATTACAAACGTGCTAAGCAAAAAATAAAAACGGACACTCTAAAAATAGCAGCCTGGAACTCAAACGGGCCTACAACAACGGGCCATCGAAATTAAAACATTCATATACAATAACAATATAGACATACTACTTGTCTCAGAAACACACTTCACTACAAAAAGCTATTTGAAAATACCATACTACACCATATATGATACCAAACACCCCTCAGGAAAAGCTCACGGAGGGACGGCAGTGATAGTCAGAAACGATATCAAACATTATCTACACAGCCAAGTTAACAAAGAATATTTACAAGCAACCACTGTTACAGTTCAAACTAGCAGCAACTACTTCCAGTTGTCAGCAGTATATGTGCCTCCGTGACACAAAATAACAACACAAATGTGGGAAGAATACTTCCAGGACCTAGGGGACAAGTACATCGCAGCGGGAGACTACAACTCAAAGCACACGCTTTGGGGGTCAAGAAACATTACACCTCGAGGTAGAACACTGGAAAAATACATTAGAAATAATAACCTCAATATATTATCCACAGGAACACCGACACATTGGCCGACTGACCTGAACAAGAAACCAGATCTTCTGGACTTTGCAGTTATAAGGGGACTAAACACAAATAAACTAAAAATAACACCCAACCTCGAGCTCAGCTCCGATCATATACCCATCATAATTGAATACAGAAACAAACCAATACACTATAGCAAACCAGAAACACTATGCAATAAAACCACCAAATGGCAAACTTTCAAAGAAATAATAGAAAGCAAAATAAACTGCAACATCCCGTTAAAAACTCCTGAACACATAGAACAGGCAGTAGCAACATTGACAGCAACTATTCAGGAAGCAGCAACGACAACCACTACTCCCGAACCAACCAGCAGACAAACAATAACAATCCCGCAAGAAATACTCGACAAAATCAAAGAAAAAGGAAAAGCAAAAGCAAAATGGCAAAAATACAGAACCCGAGAAAACAAAAAACACTTAAACAAACTTGCAAAGGAAATAAAAAACGAAATAAAGGAGCACAACGATAACGAATTCGCAAAGTTCATAGGGACACTCTCCACACGCGAGAACACCAACTATTCACTATGGAAAGCCACGAAAAAAATAAGGAAGCCAATAATACTCGTCCCGGCAATCAGAAAAGCAGATAACATATGGGCAAGAAGCAACGAAGAACAAGCTGAAGAATTCTCCAACCACCTCTGCAACACATTCACACCACACATTATCAACAACAGCAACCTCAAAAGACATACGGAGGAGGATCCACAAACCACTACTACCACAGCCGACAAGGAATACACCATACCTAAAACATCGGCACAAGAAATTAGAAACATAATTGATAAAACAAAAAACAACAAAGCGCCAGGAATCGACCTAATCAATGGTAAAATCTTGAAAAACCTTCCGCCAAAAGCAATAAGACTAATGACAATAATATTCAATGCAATTCTAAGAATTCAATACTTCCCCAAACCATGGAAATTAGCACAGATCAAAATGTTACATAATCCAGGCAAAGACCCGCACCAAACTGCATCTTACAGACCAATATCACTGCTTCCAGTATTTTCCAAAATACTGGAAAAAATAATATATTGCCGGATAAAAACAATAATAGAGACAAAAAAACTAATACCGGATCACCAATTTGGTTTCAGAAACAAACACTCCACGATAGAGCAAATGCACAGGCTTATAAACGAAATAATAGTAGCACTAGAAAACAAGGAATACTGCATAGCCCTCTTTATAGACATAGAGAAAGCATTCGCTAAAATTAACCATGAAAGTCTACTACAAACAATTAGGAAACAATTCCCGGAGCAAATACACCAATTAATAAAATCCCACCTAAGTAGCAGAACCTTCCTAATAAAAATCAAGGACACATATTCTCAAGTTAAAGACATCAAGGCCGGGGTACCACAAGGAAGCGTCCTAGGCCCAATACTATACACATTATACACGGCGAACATACCAACAACTACCAACAGCACAGTATTGACATTCGCGGACGACACAGCTATACTAGTCAGGCATACTAACCCAGAAACGGCAGTCAAAATACTACAAGAACATATCATAAAAATTGAAAATTGGCTACGCGAAAAACAAATAAAAGCAAACCCCAATAAATGCAACCATATTACATTCACGCTACGAAAAAAGATACCACCAAACATCCTATGTAACAGTACGCATATAACACAAACAAAGCATGTCAAATGCCTAGAACTCCACTTAGATACACAACTCACATGGAATCTACATATCAAATCAATAGTAGAAAAATACAGAAAACAAGGAGACAAATGCATTGGCTAACAAGCCGAAAATCCAAATTAAGCATAGAAAATAAATTAAAAATATATAAAACGATCATAAAACCAATCTGGACGTACGGAATACCATTATGGGGGACGGCAGCAATGAGCCATATAAACAAAATAGAGGTAATACAGGGTAAAATCCTTAGAACAATAGTAAACGTACCTTGGTACGTCAGAAACGACGATATACGGAGGGACCTGAGAATTGTGCATCTATCATATCCTTATAAAACGAAAGGAGCTTTTAGGACAAGCTAATGTATAGCGACAAGTTATGTTCCTGCAGACAAAGCGCCATTTGTTTTTCAACAATGTCCTCACACTCGTATTCGCCCACCCTTTATAACAATAACATTTTTAAAATTGAACCAAACGATTTGGCTTTTCTCGAAAAGTTAGATGGATTAGTTTACTACATAACACATAAAAAGTTTTGAAAAACTTTCAGTTGATTCGAAATCGCAAACAAAATAGTAAAAGTCGCTTTTCATAACCTTAAAAACTTAAACTTATAAAGTATATTTTGTATATTTATGGCAATACATACATGCTGAAAATTTCATCGATATGGGCTAACGTTATTTTAAGCAACAAACAATTGAAATGGTGAAAATCATAGTTTGCCCTGTTTTCACGACCTTCTACCTATACCTGTAATAAATCTAAAGATTATTAAAATTTCCAATGCCTTTCGCTTGTTTCTGCATCAAATTTTCAGCACGTGTACGACATAAATCTACAAAACGCGCTTTTTTAAGTTTTACTTCAAGCTTACATAAAAAAAGGTTGAAAAAAGTGGCTTTTACTATTTCTTTCGTAATGTATAGAATATCCTGTAATCGCCGTTTACACTGCTAGCCCTTATTCAAGTGAGATTTACTCACTCGCATGCTTTAAACTATCTTTTAGAAAATTAACCCTTTGAGTGCTGACTACTCGCGGCCTATGTCGTCCGTACGGATGGCACGCGTCTAGCGCTGACGATCGCTGTGGACGGAATACTTTTTCGTTAGACTGAACTCTGTCGATTGACTATTCAAAGCGCAAATCGTAATAAGTTATAGTAATTCTTTCGCACGAGATTAAATGATTCAGGAGCGTTATTTTTTAGTTATTTTTAATTATTTATTATAAACATTGAAATTTACAGTTAATTAGGATTTGGGTAATAAACTAGAAAACAATAAACTAGAAAACTAAATTTAGTAAATATAACACAAGTTAATAATTTAGTTGTGTGTGAAAAATTCAGTGCTTGAGAAAACTAAAAAAAACCAGATGTAGAGTTTTCTTACAAGTGGTGACCACTTCAACAATAACGAGGCACTATTGGCATTTGTTTACTGCCGTAAGGAAAGCATTTATATTTATTTCACACAAACGCAATAGTATTACTTCTGCGTAGGTGTTCGGAAAAATTGAAAAACCCATACATGCGTCCTTAGCCCATGCCGGGCACTTACAGAAAGCGCATGTATATGTCCTTAGTCCACACCGATAGCTTTCGCCAGACACCTATATGCGCCCACAGCACTCAAAGGGTTAACGAATTTTCTTTCAGACGATATCGACGGGTCATTAATATTATATACCAAACGCAGAATTTCCCGTTTCTGTCAATTAACATTAAAATCTAAACAATCTTACAACATTGGTATTCAACTTTATTGCAATCTTATTCTGCTCATCAATTAATCTGTTCTAATAACATAACGAATCATTATGTAGTTACCATCATCGGTATGGTTAAATGATTTTTACAATCCTCAACCATTTCTAACTGCAATTATGCAACAAACCGCACGCAAAAATGAATGGCCATTGGACAAAATGTGTTTATATCGTGAAGTACTGAGAAAAACCAAAGAAGAAATCACGTAATTATTAAAAACATTACTCCGCCATTCCTTCAAACGTATTCTTTATTTTTATTTTTCCTTACTGTATGATGTTAATATCGAGTATACTATACTTATCGCACATGTACAATGGTGAAAAAAAGTATTTGTACATACATATCGTTATCTTTCAATGAACCTTTTTTTTGGCGGAGTCCACGATTTATTTTTGCAGCATCAACTTTTTGTAGCCGTATGAAAGTACTATTATATATATTATTATATTATATATCATATAATACTATTAAATACATGTGTATATACAAATATTTTAAAGTATTAATAAATAAAGATATCTTAACTGTATTTTTAAACATTTTTAATATTTTATTTCAAGTACATTTATCTAAATAAACTCACTAGTTTTAATCATTAACAAAATTTAGTTACAATTTGTATAAATTTTTTTCGGAGTAGTAATAATAGATTTTTCACTAAAACTTTACAGATCAGCACGAAGAGAAGGTGCATATATAAAAGGATTATACATGGAAGGTGCACGATGGGACGATCAAACAGGATGTATCACGGACTCTCGATTTAAAGAATTGTTTCCATTATTACCAATAATATATATATTAGGGCGATTACACAGGATAAGCAAGATTTAAAGAATTTGTATGAATGTCCTGTTTATAAAACACGATCGCGAAGACCTACTTACGTGTGGACGTTCAAATTAAGAACCAAGGAGAGAGCTAGTAAATGGATTCTTGGTGGAGTGGCAATTCTATTACAAATCTAATTTTATAAATTAAATTATGGATTAAATATGCAATTAAAATAAAGATTTTCGAAATTGACAAAGAGTGTTGATATTCTATTTCAAAACATAGTATTATTTTATGCAAGATAATATTTATATAAAAGAAGAATACAACGCATCTCTATGCACGATTACAATTTATTTCTCTATTTTAAATTTCTTTACAACTTACAAAAACATTAATCCGTACACACATTTTGTAACAAAACGATTGCATGATCGCGAATTTGAAATTAAATTTTTAAAATAAAAAATATAAATTATTACAATTGTATAAATATAGTTGTTTATTTGCGACATTAAAAACATTTTGTACACGTCAAAAATTGTTGGTATCAGTCATTATCTTCTATTGAACCCATATTTTTTCTTTTCATAATGTAGATCAGTCTCTGAACTCCCAGGATTTATAACTTTTGGACAACCATCTCGCTGCAACAAAACAAATTTCAAATCTTAATCTATTACTACAAATTATAAGTCATATATATGTCGGCTTAACGTTGGGATTGGGGGTAGAAGTGTTCGATGAATCTTAGTTGGTATTGGCCATCGATGCGGTGGATCAATGATGGAGTTTATTGACACAAGTTAGAGGTATTACAGCGTTGGTAGTTAATCACAATATTTAGATACTCGCGGCACTATGACAATGGTCTCGGGTCCGGTAACGAATCCGCGGTCAACGGGATGTCGACCGTGTATATTTCGTGAGAGGCTAAGTTATATTCTGGTTGTCACACAGAGCAAGCACTACGTACCTGAGAATTACTTGTATCGTCGTTAAGATCGTATGGAAGAGTGTCTCTTCATCACGGTGACGCTGTCGAGGAGAACTATGATGGGTGTGTCTAAGGGCACGAGATCATCGGATTCGTGGAGAAAAGTCTTCGTTCAGAAAATGAGGGAAATTGGTGTTATTGTTAATTGGTCAATTTCCATGTTGGTGGTTAGGGAAGGATGCTAGCAGGCCTTAAGAGAAAGTTGCTATCGGGTCGCGTCGTTCACGAGAAAAATAGACTTCTCCAATTTTCCCATAGTTGAAACAAAGACTGTTTGTCGGTTTGAAGGACTTTCGTTAAATAAATCTTAAGATTTATAGCGGGTCCTCGGGCTAGCTGAACATGTACTGTGGGGACGCGTCAACATCTGGTAATCGTCTTACTCGAAGAATAGAGTCTGCGTGTGGCGAGCCACGGAACAGAAACCATTGAAACGTTTACCGTCATGCCCTGTCCCAAGTATTTCTTTTAAGGAGAGCTATAGAGTTACTTCATGCCTTTATTAAACAAAACGTTCATCCCTTTGACCGCGGCTACGTTCGGCGACTAATTGTCGCCTCGAGCCCAAGCTCATGATCATAAATCTCAAACAACCGGAGCGACATTTATTTATTCTAAGTTACAAAGTTACGGTATTCTCGCGAATCCAAGGAGGGGTTCCGGTGTTCTTTCATCTCCGACATATATATATGTCGGAGATGGAGAGACACCGGAGCCTTCCGTCGAAACCGAATCAGCGAACTACTCAGAGCTAACATTATAAGACCTAGCAATTCGCCGTTCGCGAGCCCCATGCTAGTCGTGAAGAAAAAGGACGGTTCGGATAGATTGTGCGTAGATTTTCGTGCGTTAAATAAGAATACGGTCGCGGATCGGTACCCCCTACCCCTTATCGTGGACCAAATCGCGAGGTTACAAACGGCGAAATACTTCATTAGCCTGGACATGGCCAGCGGGTTCCACCAAATTCCTATACACCCCAATTCGGCGGAATACACGGCGTTCGTTACACCCGACGGGCAGTACGAGTACGTAACGATGCCGTTCGGATTGAAAAATGCACCGTCCGTTTTTCAGAGGGCCATTTTCAATGCCCTGGGCGACCTTGCGTATTCCTACGTCGTTGTCTATTTGGATGACGTCCTAATTATTACCGACTCAATAGATCAAGCCTTAGAGAGGTTGGACATCGTGTTAAGTACCCTTGTAAACGCCGGGTTTTCGTTTAACTTTTCTAAGTGCTCTTTCCTGAAGACGTCGATACTCTATTTGGGATATGTAATCCAGAACGGAGAAGTCCGTCCCAACCCGGGTAAAGTATATGCTTTAAGCTCCCTACCCGCGCCGACGACCGTCACACAGCTCAGGCAGTTCATAGGGCTAGCCTCGTACTTTCGGAAGTTCATCCCTAAATTTTCACAATTGTTAAAACCCTTATACGCGCTTACGTCCGGCAGTAAAAATATAACATGGGCGGACAGGCACGAAAAAATAAGACAAGAGGTAATCTCCGTTCTGACCGACGCACCGGTGTTAATGCTATTTGACCCCAATTACCCAATAGAATTACATACCGATGCTAGCTCCGAAGGATTTGGGGCTATTTTGATGCACAAGGTGGAAGGTAAAAATCGAGTAGTGGAGTACTATAGTAAAAGAACCAGCCTCACGGAATCCAGATATCACTCTTATGAATTCGAAACATTAGCTGTTGTAAACGCCATAAAACAGTTTCGCCACTACCTGCACGGACGGGAATTTCTTGTCGTCACGGACTGCAATTCATTAAAGGCGTCTAAGAGCAAAGTACATTTGAATGACAGGGTACACAGGTGGTGGGCTTACTTGCAAACGTTTACCTTCGACATTGTGTATCGGGAGGGCAAGCGAATGGCCCACGTAGATTTCTTTTCGCGAAATCCCACAGGCGTTGACCCTATTAGATTCGACAAAATCAAAGAGAAAATGGTTAATCTGGCCGAAATTTCGGAAGACTGGCTACTAGCCGAACAACGTCGTGACCCCCAAATTTCGGGAATTGTCGAAAAGTTGCAAAATGATGAGCTCGCGGAAGACATCGCGAATACTTACGAATTACGGTCCGGTACTCTCTACCGGAAAATTCAAAGAAGAGGCAGGACTCTCAGTTTACCTATTGTTCCAAGAGGCTTTAGGTGGTCCGTTATTAACCATGTGCATCAATCAATTATGCACTTGGGTTGGGATAAGACGCTCGAGAAACTGTACGAGTATTACTGGTTCGAAGGAATGGCGAAGTACGTTCGCAAGATCGTAGAGAACTGCCATGCTTGCAGACTTTCGAAGGCTAGTTCAGGTAAGATACAAGCCGAACTACATCCTATACCTAAGACCAGCATACCTTGGCATACGGTCCACATGGATATAACGGGCAAGTTAAGTGGTAAAAGCGATTCGAAGGAGTACGTCATTGTGTTGATCGACGCCTTCACTAAATTTGTATACCTGCATCATACTCCTAAGATAGATTCTCTTAACACCAGTAAAGCGCTTAAATCCGCTATATCTTTATTCGGGAGTCCCTGTCGGATAATAGCGGACCAGGGAAGATGTTTTACGGGTAAAGAATTTCGCGAGTTCTGCGAAAGCAAAGGAATTAAAGTTCACCTGATAGCGACCGGTGCCAGTAGGACTAACGGACAAGTAGAACGTGTTATGGGCACGTTGAAAAACATGTTCACGACAGTAGAAACGACCGGGCGGCCGTGGCAAGACGCGATTGGGGAAATGCAGCTAACGTTTAGCTGCACCGTCAACCGCGTGACTAATTCGAACCCTTTACAACTACTAATCGGTAGATCGGCGAGACCGTATGACCTATTGCTACCCGACAACATCGAAGAAAAAGAAGTCGATATCTCCGATGTAAGACAGCAGGCCGTACAGAACATAGAAAGTAACGCCCAATACGATAGAGAAAGATTTGATAGGAACAAAGCTAAAGTGGTTAGGTTTAACCTCGGCGACTTCGTACTACGCAAGAACGAGGAAAGAAACCAAACCAAGCTAGAGCCGAAATTCGAGGGTCCATTTGTAATAACCGAGATTTTGGAAGGAGATAGATATATTCTAAAAACGCTAGACGGCAAACGATCGTATAAAGACAGTCACGACAGATTAAGAAAAATGCCGGACAGTCGCGTTCCCGCTGAGTTGGACGTCTGTAGTGACGGCAATAACAGTGACCACAACGACATGAGTACCTCGATCTCGGAAGATCCTTAGCACAAAGACCGTAGCACCTTACGGAGTATGTTATGAAGCTCGGTAAAGGGGCAAGTGATGTGTTCACGCGCACCATGAGCTATAGAGTTATGAAGCTCGGTAAAGGGGCAAGTGATGTGTTCACGCGCACCATGAGCTATAGTGTTATGAAGCTCGACTAAAGGGCAAGTGATGTGTTCACGCGCACCATGAGCTACAGTGTTACGAAGTTTGGTGCGGTCGTGCGATCTAGAAAAACGAGATCCATTGGGGTACGAAATCGAGACTGGTCCATTTCGCCGTTATGACCCGACTGATAACCCACAGGATGCAACTAGCACTTCCAATACTAATTACAACGTTACTAATTCATGTTCTCTTCTATTCCTTTTGTTGTCAAACCTCCGAACAAAATTTTGTTGTTACACTGGACCCTCAGCTTATTTAGACATTAAGTTAAATTGTAAACAATGTTAATGGTACCGAGACTAACGTTAAGAAAACTCAATATTGTAGTTACACCCGAGGACGTGTGATAGTCAGAATGGCCGTGTCGGAGATGAAAGAACACCGGAACTCCTCCTTGGATTCACGGGAATACCGCAACTCTGTAACTTAGATTAAACAAATGCCGCTCCGATTATTCGAGATTTATGATCATGAGCTTGAGCTCGAGGCGACAATCAGTCGCCGAACGTAGCCGCGGTCAAAGGGATGAACGTTTTATCTAACAAAGGCACAGAATAACTCTATACCTCTCCTTAAAAGAAATAGTCGTAGCGATACGTGGCAGTAAATACTTCAATAGTTTCTATCCCGCGGCCGGCCACACGCAGATTTTGTCCTCCGGGTAAGATGATCGCCGGGTGTCGGCATGCCTTTGTGGTGTATGTTTAGCTAACGTGAGGACCCGCTATAGATCTTAAGATTTAGTCAAGCGAAGTCCGTCAAGTAGTCTTTGTTGCAACTACGGGAAGATAGGAGAAACCTATCTTCCACGAACGTTGCCCCCCGTCAACAACCTCCCCTCAAGGGCGGCCAGCATCTCTTTCAAAACGCCGATATGGAGATCGACCAATTAGCAACAGCGCTAATTTCCCTCACCTTTGGAACGAAAGCTTTCGTTGACGAATCCGAGGATCTCATGTCCTTAGACACACCCATTATAGTTCTCCTCGACGGCATCGTCGAGACGGAGATTCATTCTTTCGTACGATCTCATCGACGAATGACAGTGCCACCTTACAACCAGTGAATACCTCACATCTAGTTAACAAAGAGTTAGACTTGAACTGTGCGAGAACATACGTTTACCATCCCGTGACCGCGGATTCGTTTCGAACCTAAGGTCATTATCACTAGTGCTACGAGTGCTTAATCTTGTTAATAAGCCCGTGCTAATAAACTCTCCGTTGTATCACGACAATGGCTAATTCTAATGAAAATTCATTAAACGCGCATCTCCATAATCCTGACTTCAATCCGACATATATATGTCGGAGATGAAAGAACACCGGAGCCTCCCCTTTGGAGCGGTGGGAGGACCCCCTTAGCGCTGTAACCCAGATTTCATCATAGCCGCACTAAGAAACTGTTGTAATTCGATCCGACTGTACTTATTCGAAATTTATGATAGTGAGCTCGGGCTCGAGGTGACAACCGGTCGCCGAACGTAGTCGCGGTCAAGGGATGAACGTTTTACCTAACAGAGGCATGAAGTAACTCTATAGCTTTCCTTAAAAGAAATACTTGGGACGGGGCACGACGGTAAACATTTCAACGATTTCCGGTCCCGTGGCTCGCCATACGCAGACTTTGTCCTTCGGGTAAGACGATTGCCAGATGCCAACGCATCTTCACAGTATATGTTTAGCTGGGCGAGGACCCGCTACGAATATTAAATTTCAATTACACAAAGTCTCTCAAATAGACAAATGGCCCGTGCCCCAACTACGGGAAGATAAGAGAAATCTATCCTTCCACGAACGACGCTTCTCGCTAGCAACTTTCCCCAAGGACAGCTAATATCTTTCTCTAACCACCAACATGGAAATTGACCAATTAACAGCAACGTCAATTTCCCTCACCCTTCGAGCGAAGACTTTTCTCCGCGAATCCGATGATCTCGTGCCCTTAGGCACACCCATCATAGTTTTCTTCGACAGCATCACCGCGACGGAGAGACACTCTCTAGTGCGATCTCATCAGTAATCGACCTGTCTTTCGTATACGAAATAATTGCCCCCGTGCTCTAACATATAGTGTAACTTAGACGCAAACGAAGGGTAAAGTCCAGTATCCGTTGACCGCGGAAACGTTGCCGGAGCCGAGACCATTGTCATAGTGCCGCGAATATCGAAACCTTGCGATTATCTATCGACGCTGTAAATTTCTCTAATTTGTGTCAATAAACTCAACCATTGTTACACCGCACCTATGGCTAGTTCCAACGAAGATACACCGAACACCCCCACCCACAATCCTGACGTGCATCCGACATATATATATGTCGGAGATGTAGGGACATCGGGCCTTTCTTTAGGAAGATTCCCTAATACTTAGGCTCGAGGTGACATAACTGGTTGCCGAACGTAGCCACGGTCACGGGATGAACGAAATGTCTTACAGAGGAGGTACCGATGTTGAGGGACACGCTGTATAAGCAATTAAGTCTCGATCAGGAGCAATGCTGGTTTACGCGGGACTGCCTAGTTACGGCGCTTGGGAATTTGTTGATATTCCCGATCGATATGTATTTGACATATGTAACTGTATCTGTCTTTTATTTTGCAATCTCCTTGGAGAGTTTACTGTCATCGTCTTGGAGTCCGTCTAAGAGAAACCCTGTGCCTGAGTAAACGTATCAGCGTGCTATCAAATATATTAAAACATACAAAGAGTTACCCGTTGACCGTGGATTCGTTACAGAACCCAAGAATATTGACAAAAGCATTCGTTATATTTATTGTTTGTTATACTAGTTAACCGTTAAACTAATTATTTACCAAACTTTGTAAAGAAATATTAATTTATGTAAATACAACCTTTATTGAACATCACGATGGCAAATTCTAACTAAGAACCATCGCGCGTTCGAAATCCCAACGATAACTCGACATATATATAATTATTAATATATAAAATTAATATTTATTAAAAATATTTTTAATTTTATTTTTTGAGATTAGTGGAATTTCAATTAATGAATGATCAGATGGAGGATCATTCAAGAGATGATTGATGAAATTTAAATAAAATTATTCGTTTAGAAATTAATCTTTCAAAAATAATAAAAATTAAAAATAATATTCTGTTTATTGAAATTATTGCTCCAATTGAGGAAATTAAATTTCAACAATAATATGAATCTGGATAATCTGTATATCGTCGAGGTATTGATATTAATCCTAAAAAATGTTGAGGAAAAAATGTTATATTAACTCCAATAAATATTATAATAAATATTTTTAATCATTAATAATAAATAAATAAATTTTTAATCATTTTTTTATTTATTGTTAAACCTATAATTATTGGATATCAATGAATAAGTCTAGTAATAATAGCAAAAACTGCTCCTATTGATAGCACATAATGAAAATGACCAATAGGTATCATGTAAAATAATATCAATTGATGAGTTAGATAGTATTACACCAGTTAATCCTCCAATTGTAAATGTTAAAATAAATCCAATTCATCAAATAATTGTAATATTAAAATTTATTTTTGAACCATGATATGTAGCTAATCAACTAAAAACTTTAATTCCTGTTGGTACAGCAATAATTATTGTTGCTGATGTGAAATTATGCTATATTTCAAAATAGAAATATTATTTGAATTCATGAACCTAAATTTTGGAGAGAATAAATTTAAATTAATTAAAATTTAATTAATAAATAGATTTGAAATTATATTGATTGTGAAAGAGATTTAATTTATTAATTTAAATTTTAATAGAAATATTTGAAATTATACTATATTTCAAAATAGAAATATTATTTGAACCCACGAAGCTAAATTTTGGAGAGAATAAATTTAAATTAATTAAAATTTGATTAATAAATAGATGTGAAATTATATTAGATTTTGAAAGGGAGGTCTAATTTATTAATTTAAGTTTTAATTAATAGAAATATTTGAAATTCTACTATATTTCAAAATAGAAATATTATTTGAACCCACGAACCTAAATTTTGGGGAATAAATTTAAATTAATTAAAATTTAGTTAATAAATAGATTTGAAATTATATTAGATTTTTAAAGAGAAGTTTAATTTATTAATTTAAATTTTACTTAATAGAAATATTTATTAATATAAATATAATATAAATATTATATAAATATTATATTATATTTCAAAGTAAATGTAAATTCGAACTATCGCGGGGAGACGCGGTCGTTAGAATACGCGTCAACGAGAGTCGTAAATTCCCGTTACGATCAGAATAATCGACACCACGAATAGTTCGATCCCCGTATTTCGGTTAGGATAATCGGGGTGGTTGATGCGGTATAACACTGAGAGTCACAGAATTATAATAATGTATATTTCCAACAATTAGTCTACACGATTGAAAAGATATAAACAATTAACAACTTTATCGCACGCAGATAATATAGATGTATACAATATAGAGCAAGGCTCTTACAATTGAACTTAGTCTCTTGGTGGACGTAGCACGATATGATGCTTAATAGAATAAGCGAATGTTTGGCAATGTCGCGGATCGACTTGACCTGGCGTTCTGTTCTGAGTTAGACGTTTGGCGTTAGAAGTTTGACTAATTGGTCGCTCTTGCGATGGAAGATGGAAGAAGGTTAAGTGTGGGTGTGCCCTTTTGCATGACGAACGCGGATTCGTTGTTCACACTTTTCGTTAAGAAAAGTGAGGGTAACGATCCGCGATGTCGATTGGTTATGCCCTACGCTGATGCTTGAAGGGATGGGTAGAAGGCCTCCTACCATCGTGGTTGATAGGAGACCTTGTTCATGGAAAAACCTGATTGATTTATTAGCTAGACATTCGATTCTTCCCGATGGGTGCCTGTTCGCTTTCTCCGTATTTTTTCAGCGCGCCTAATAAACCCAAAGACCTCTCTAAAAACCACATGTGCTTCGAAAATATTTTTTGGCTTAAGAAATTCTTCAGGACAAAGGGGTTGACTGAAGACGCCTGTTGATACAATACAGTGACAGCGAAAGAATATATTGGGTTCTTAGGTTTATTGAGGGTCGGAGTGACGTTACGCAGGCCGCTGGCTGTCCGGTCGCGAGGGCTGGCATGCAGATGTTTAGGCGACGTAACAGTAAAAATATTATTTGAATCTATGAACCTAAATTTTGGGGGATAAATTTAAATTCTTTAGCCTCCAGTATCGCGAACCTGTTGTGGGTGATCACCTGGCTGGCTGGCGGGTTGGTTTGCCTTTTGCTCACATTGGTCCTGCTAGCTTCGAGTTTGCGTTTTTTCGTACGAGGGTCGTTTGCAAAGAGGGGTGTATTGCCCCTTTGCCACGGGGAAGGAAGAGCGGCGTTGTTGTAACTAAGCTCCGTAGAGCCCGTTTGGGATGATTGGGCCATCATCGATCTAGTTAATTCAATATGAAATAACTAGTCGAGAGATGGGCGTCACGTGTTGTTTTGTGAACTTCACAGGGCACTGGACACACGTCTGCACGCTTCGGCACTCACCAGCAAACTCCCGAGGATAAACTTGTCTCGGCTTTTGAGTCTTTCTTATTGTTCATTGTGAATATTTTCTCGTCGCTAGAGTTGCTAGAGAAACTAACTTTTCGCGTTCTATATTGTTTAAAAGAATCCAGACTTTTCTCACTTTGATACGTAAGTTCGTAGAATGAGGTTCCTTTGCGGTGTTTTTCTCTATGGCATGTTCAAAGTTGTTGTTTGAGTGTCAAACTCGCTCCGTTCATTTGTTCTATGCTGATAGTAATCCCGCTGATTTGATCGACTGCGGTAAATTATTGGTAGCAAAGTTCACAACACAAGTGGTCCGAATCCTTCGATCTTCAATGACGTCCGTAGACCGAAATCGTAATATCGTTTACACTGACTCGAATGGATCTTGGCAGGGTCGTCAAAATGTCACGTAAAAAAAATGACAGGGAAATAATAAAAAAATGTTGGGTCCTTAAACCAGAGTTCGAGATACATTTAACCACGTAGAGAATGGGCCACCTGCTGAACGCCTGCAACTGAGATGTTTCAAATGCGGAAATCACCCGATACCTTTCAAATATTAATGGACAGAGCCTTAACTGAACTTGTAGGAAGATATTGCTTTGTTTATTTGGACGACATAGTGATATTCGGAAAAACGATTCAAGAACATAACGAAAACCTCGCGATAGTATTTCAGAGACTCAGAGAATTATAACTTAAATTGCAACCGGGCAAATTTGAATTCATAAAACCAGAACTAGAATACTTAGGCCATGTAGTTTCAGCCGAAGAAGTTAAATCAAACCCCAAGAAATTAGACGCTGTAAAAAACTTTCGATTACCCCGCAATGCCACGGACGTGAAATCATTCTTAGGTTTAGCAGGTTATTACCGCAAATTCATTCGAAACTTTTCTAAAATCGCGAAAAGCCTTACAGACTTAACAAAAAAGGACACACCATTCCATTGGACTGATAAACACTAGACTAGCTTTGATACTTTAAAGGACAAACTCTGTAATTCCCCAATATTAGCTTAGCCAGACTTTAACAAAACCTTTACCCTAACTACCGACGAAAGTAACGAAGGACTAGGAGCAATACTGTCATAAGACGGTCATCCTTGTTGTTACATTTCAAGAACTCTGAATCCACCCGAACGAAATTATACCACGATAGAAAAAGAACTTTTAGCCATCGTATGGGCCGTGAAAAGATTTAGACAATACCTGTTAGGACGACGCTTCATTATTCGAACCGACCACCAAGCTCTTAAGTGGCCAGACAATTGCAAAGACCCCTCTAGCAGACTGATTCGTTGGAGAATATGACTATGAAATCGAATATACAAAGGTTAAAGATAACACAGCTGCAGACGCCTTATCTAGAGTTCACGCGGTAACTCGCGACGAAGTAGTTAACCTCGGTCTAGTAATTGATCACACTAACGCATTCAACGCATGGAAAAACAAAAACGAGAATCCGAAACTCTTAAAAATTAAACCGAATGACGATACATTTTGCCAATTAACTCGAGACGATTTAGAGGAATACGACGAGACACTTTGGATCAGAAAACTTTACAAAATTCTTAAAGATACAACAAAAGTTGGCATAGGAAATAATGATTTCACTGAATTAGAGAAAACGCAGATTAAACTCATGCTAATATATTTTAACGACATATACAAGAAAATTACTTATGCGCCTAACCCCATCTTAAAACTAGACGAAAACGAAATACTACAAGCAATAAAGGAAAACCATAACGACACCGTAGGACATTTAAGGATACAGAAAACGTATCAACGGATCAAGGATAAGTTCAAAATCTCCGGAATTTTAGAAAGAGTAGAAAACTTCGTGAAAACATACGACACATGTCAAAAGGAGAAACTAACACGTATCAGAGCCAAAGAATCCCCTTATTAGATTACTTTTATTGATAATGTTAAGAAAAAGATACATGGTAACCGATTGAAAACGTACTTTTTTCAGGATAATGCTGACCCTAGCACTAGTAATAATACCTTTAGTTAGTTGCCTTAAATCCACGGGGTAGGAATTACGCTCTGTAAACAAACTCAATCAATTCACGATCGGAAACTACAACATGATTGCACCGCTGAAATCATTAGCTTCTCGAACACTATCAAATATTGTACAGTTACTATATTTAAGATTAACAAAATAACTTTACCATTACATGCAGAAAATAAACTCATAGCGATCTCAGTACTTTGTTGCAAATACACTTCCTCGCAAATCCTTCAAAAACCCTCGTTAGCGCGATCAGACAAAAGATGTGATCTATTGTGTGGAAATAACCATATCAAGATCGGACGAAAAAAAAGGGTGTAAACATATCCTTTGATTTACATTTAAAAATAATTCCATTCTATTACGATCTTAGAGAACCAATAATTCCATTCTATTACGATCTTAGAGAACCAATAATTCCATTCTATTACGATCTAACCAGGGGGGTATGTCACAACCGGCATCCTTCAAATTCGATGGACTGATGATGGAGATAAAGATGTGGCGGCATTCGGCGGCAATGTATATCGCCGAAGTGCCTAATGAGCCATCAATATCCCAACGGTCCTTTCGCCGAACGTTCTAGAAGAAGGCGTGCGTGACAACGGTCGCGGACACCTAACAAACGCGTGGATAGTGGGGATATTGACGGGTAACAAGGAAAAAAGAAACAGATCCCATCGAAAGTCAAATTGTAAGAGCTTCAGTCTTGGAAAGTCACGGCTGGAGCTCAGAACCAAATCGTAATTAGTGTAAAAATAAATTTTCTTTTTATTTTTTTCACATTTTATTTTTCTTTTCATCTGAGATTTCCTTTTCTTATTTTACGTGACAACAGACTGTTTACGAGAGACCGACAAAACATAAGCAAGGTCGCGACGAAGCGTAAGTGTCGACAGGCCTGATGAGCCATCGATATTGAGAGGTGACAAAAAGAAACGAAATGGATTGAGAGATGAGTAGTGACCGAGAAGCGTGGTTGAGCAGTCGAAATCGAGAAACGTGAATAAATTGTCGTTCGCTCAAGTCGCGAGTCGAAACTTGTAACAAAGCCGTTAAGCGAGAATAAATATACCATTAAACAAAACGCCGAGTATTTCTTTGGCACTCTACACGTACTACCAACACCTCAAATATATACAAAATAAAAAAAGAAAACGAATAGTAATCATTAAATAGTAAAGAATTATATGCATCCTTAAAGCAAATACATTGATATAAATCATATTTTGTTTCACTATTAAAAAGTTTTGATTATTGTAAGAAGAGACCAATAAAGAATTTACAAACTTAAAATTTTATAGAAAAAATTGTATTTAAAAATAGATTTAATATACCGAATATGTTGGAAATATAATTGTAAATTACCATATATACCTTCAACTAATTTCGTTTTCAAATATTCTACTAAATATGTCTTGCATATTCTTCTATCCCAATCATCTGTTATGTGGCCTCCATACATTATTTCTCCAAATAAATAACGAAGATCCTCCCAAGGTACTTTGATACTATTTTCCAGCTAATTAAATAATACAGATACGCTGATTGTTAGATCATCGAAGTTGAATGGATAGGACACTAAAGAAAATGGTTTTTTGAACATACATATATGTGTAAATTTAGTACATAACTTATAAGCTTGTTATAATTATATAAATTTGTTTAAACATATTTTGAATGAGAATAAATCACATTGTACTAATCAGAAAATTATTCTACGGAAAGTGTTGTTTGAAAAAATTGCCGAAAATCATTGCTAATATCATATTTATATAGTATCGAAAAGAGGGAGGTGTACGTTCTGTTATGCTGCGAGGTTTTAGCATGGGTTGCGTTTCTGGCCGTCGCTCGCGGTCATACAATGTCGCAGGCGGATCGCCTTGTCTTCCGGACAGTGTATCGACGAGCGCATCCAAGCAGCGACTTCCAGAAACGTCGATTTCGGCTGCCTGTTTCAAAAGAATGCGGCATATGTGATCATAGGCGCTAACGCTGGCGTGATCCGAGCGTAGTGGGGGTCGTCTCCCGGAGAAGACCAAGAAATGATCTAAGAAGGATAGTCCTCATTGAAGATTTTAAGAACACACGTCGAGAGGTCGGATGTATAAAGCCGCTAAGCCGAACGAACACGTTGACATTGTTTATCACTGAATAATCTGTCACTCTTTATTATTATATTCATCGTTATTAAATACACAAACTATACCAACTTGTTAACAAATAAAGCGTCTTTACTTGTCCTACCTCTAGACCCATTAAGTTACTACATCTAATTATATTAATAATTACTTATCTCTGAACGTTATACATAAATTTTATATATACATATATTATAGTATACATATATATGTATACAATACACATACATTATACATACATAAATTATATATATGTCGGGTTAACGTTCGGTTCATGGGCGTGTAACGAATCTTCATTCGGACTGGCCATCGTTGTTGTACAGTAGAGATTATATTTACTTTTATGAATATTGATTTTTACAAAGTTTGACAAATAACCGTGCTGATTAAACACTCGAGATGTTAGTGACAATGTTCTTAGATTCAATAACGAATCCACGGTCAACGGGGTAACTCAAAGTAACGTTTTCTGTAACGCTCGGTATAATAATACACGTAAAGACGACGTGTTCAACTCTCCAAGATGATCGCAAGAATAATAGACTGATGGGAATTTTCCTCTCCTTACGATAGCGTTTGTTCGTTGCGTATTGCCCGGGGATATCAACAAAATTCCAGCCGCGGTTGCTAGGCAGACCCGCGTAGAGCTGACATTGCTCCTGCCCGGAGTTTGATTGTTAATACAACGTGTGTCCCACAATATTGGCACTTCTCTGTTAGGTAAAAACGTTCATCCCGTGATCGCGGCCACGTTCGGCGACCAACCGTGTCACCTCGAGCCCAAGCCCACCGTCACAAATCTCGGGCAAACATAATAGGATTGAATCATAACAACTATTTCTAAATCTTACGATATAAGTAGAGCTATACAATATAGTTTAGACTAAAGTATTGGGGATCTTCCCAAAAATTCCAATAGAAAGGCCCCGATGTCCCCTCATATACGACATATATATATGTAAATGTGATATTTTAACAACGATTATCAACATAGTTACGGAGAAATTTGTTTAATTGCTATTTCTGCTTAGTTACGTTCTAAATTATTTAATAATTTATTATTAAAACATATATTGACTAAAAAAAAAAACAATTATCAAAGAATATAATTTACGAACTTTGCTAATATTATCACTAGTAAAATGGAATGCTTTATCTTATTAGTAGCTTTGCCTAATTTAATTGCAGGTTACAAGGAAGACAGTTATAGTACGTTTTAAATTATACCACAGTTGAAAGATATATTCGAAATATGTCTTATGATTAATAAAAGATCTGTTAAAGAGTATTAATTTCAAGTTATTCACACAAGATATCGTAAACATTGTTTTTTGCATTCTCTCAATGTTTCAACATTTACAAATCTTCGATCCATAATTTCTAATATAACGTTATGATCCATTAAGATTTAAAGTCACTTACCCTATTTCATTCTTGCGCTCCAAATTTTCTACGTTCTGCAAGTACAGCGTGATAATAACAAAGTGCGAATACTATTGCTTTGAATTCGGTTTCCTTGCCGCAGGACTCCAAAGTTTGCTGGCTAAAGTTATCCAAAGCTTTATGGATGTTTGCTTGAATTTCAGATGGTGGTTCGTTTGTGATCTTTATGGATGATTTCAGTATACCCTGTGTACAATTTAACGAACCCTACATTTAGTAATTAGTGTTCCTTATCGATATTATCTACTTATTGGCTAAAGTATCATTTATATAGTAAATTAGGAACTATACTAGGTATTTCAGAATTTTCTTAGATTTTTTTAAAGCAAAAAACAGTAAGAAATTAGGCCAGTTACTGAAAAACCTGTAATACCGACCGCGGTAGTGGAAAACCATATTACCGACGGAAGGTTAAAGAATAGAATTAGCACATGTTAGCTTAATTAAGAATGCATATTTTCTTTTGCTTTTTTAAATTATATAATTATTTATTACCTGAGGTGTTATTGATTCATGACGATCAGGACTGGGTTCCGCTCTGATGAACAATCGATAATCATCATGTGGATTCTTCGAGCATTGTTCCATCTTTTTTTCTAATGTAGGCAACCATTTCCTCACCAAATGGACATTTTGCAAACTTACCCAGTGGCCTTCGTTCTCTGAAAGTTCTATGGTTTCTTCAGCTATGGGTTCTTGACCTTGATCCAGTGACACATTATGGAAATTTCTTCCTCCAAAAGTGAAACTCAATTGCATTCTCAGTTTTTCAACGTCCTGAAATTTTATCGTTGTCGTTATTCTAAATACATATTCGATATGATTACGTTGATTTTCGTAACATGTTCTTGTATAATTTATTAGGTATCGATAATTCTTAATTTTAATTATCTTCGATTCAGGTTATAAACTGGTAAACAAAAGATATGTCACCGAAAGCAACGGAGTATAGGAAATGAGAAGAGTAAGAAGGTATTACAATTATATTGCATTAAAAAAAAATTATTAAATGTTGTGCAGTTTGGTTAGAGGTTATTGGTTGTTCAGGGTATTTAAGAATTATATCTCATGACTTTGGTAGATGATCCTATATCTTCAGATCAGTGGAGATTTATTTAAAAAAGATTCCGTACAACAGAATTTCAAAGCCAAATTTTTTTATTGCATCGCGTAATGGATATCTAATGGATCACGTAATATCTGCAAGGAACCATGGGTCGCAAAGGAACCGTTCTTTTGAAAAGTGATCTTAAAATTCCATTAGCTCTTATATTGAAATTACATTAGAAAATGTTTACATTTCCCAATTAGATAAAAACTAAGTAATACCATATTAATGAACAAACAGAAAGCTATTGCTTTGAATGTATGATAATCTACGCTAAATAGGATGAAGCATCTAACTTCATCATTCCAAACTATTAGAAAATTACTTACTTTATAGCAAAATCTTTCGAATAAAAATTGAATAGCGTTGAAGAGAATATGATTTGATAGGTGGAACTGCAGAAACATTAACTATTCATCGATTTCGATGTTTTTGAATATGTTGTAGAAATCGATATTTTAAATAATCTTTTCCTATATAAGAAGTGACAGAAGAAAAACTATCAATATCATTACAGTGAATTCTGCATCTGCAGTTGTGCAACCGTGACAGCGTATGCTTTATTTTGGTTGCCGATTGTCGGTCACTTATCTTCTCTTTGAAAACGACGATCGAGCGAGTTTAAAGGCTTCGTGCACAATGTACACATGCGAGGCTACAAGAGTCTGTTATAACTCGTAACTCATAGCTCAATTAAAAGTGAATATCTTCAATGTATTGAATTCAAATGTTAAATAATTAAATAATTGTTAATAAACAGAAAATAAGTGACCGGCGACTAGCAACCAGACCGATGCATACTGTGTCACGATGAACATCTATAGGCAGAAATACACTATAATTGAGCCGGTAGTTTCTTGCCAATATATTGAAAATTAAACAAATTCACTCTTTATGTACAGTATAGTATATAGGTAAAAGTTGTTCAAAATATTTCTACATTATATCCAAAAATCATAGAAATCCGAGGGTCGATAACGTTTCTACAGTTTCACCCTATATAGCGTTATGTATTGCATACAATATTATACATTATATATATTATTATTATAAGTTAATAGTGCTATACATTAAATAAATAAATGAATAAATAAATAAATAAATAAATAAATAATTCTCAGTAAGGCCTCCTGATATTCTAACAGCAAAATGACGTTTAGTCGCGCGCTATTCGACTATTTCGCACGTGTGCATAGCACGTATATATATGTATGTTTTCATATACTTTGTAGTCGCAGAGTCGTATTTTAACTTCGCGGTTGCACGCGTCTCGTTGCGAATGGGAAGAAGAATAAAGAGTATAATTCGTTTAAAGGATCTTGTTACGGAGTGGGGAAAGTAGTGATGCCTTTTAGTAAGCAGATTGTAAGGGACTGCACGATACTTAGCCCAGAACCTTGGAGGCCCGAAGAACTTAACAAAAAAGAACACAAAAGATTTTTATGAATCTTCAGTCAAATTTTGTTTTCCTTTCCTGTGATAAATATTTCATTGATTAAAGCTGGGAAACTTTTAAACAGCTCATCCAGACGAATCTTGATAAGCTTATGGAAACTATCCCAGTAGACTACAAACAAACTACTGGATTTTTGCCTCGATTGATAACACAACACTATACAGTTGCTAATAACTAATAAGCCGATGTGACGTTATGTAAATAAAAAATATTAACAGATCTGTTATGCGTAAAGAATGTTTGTAGTTATTGAATAAATTTCTTACCTTCAACGGATCAACGCCTGGAGAGAGAATGAAAAATATAGGCGTGATTGAACTAGTTTCTTCAAAGCATTTATGAAAAGGTGGAGATCTGGATTCAGCAAATTTTGAACCAAACTTTTCTTCTACGAAGTACCTAAATAAATTCATGAGATACAATATTTTAAACAATTTAAGGAAAAAGGAAATATTTTAACTTAAAATGATACCAGGTAGTATACAAGGTGTTCCCGATATTCTTAATGCTTTTTTTTATAGATAACAGATTTGTGAGATTGACAGAAAAGGAAAACAATTAATTATTTCTTATACATGCTACGATAGGGTGAATAAATTTTTGAAATGTTATTGTTTCTATGAAAATATTAAGGTTATGTATGTTTTTTAAACTTATCAATAACGTAATACTAAAACTCTTTCTTTCTCCCATAGAAGTGAGACAATTTGTATTGAATGAATTAAATGAATACTCTTAGTTTGAATACTCTTTGAATAAGACATTTTTTTGCTTCTTACACGTTAAAATACTTTCATCTTTCATTCTTTCATAAAAAGTATCATCTTTTTACACAAGTTTTATACATACATACTACAATGAAATTTCATTAATATGTAAAAAAATGCAAATATACTTTTCAAGACTATTGAATAGGTAAGGATTTATGACACTGCTGAGCGAGACCTAAGAGTCTAGACCCGAAAACTCTTCAATGACCAATAGTGTCATAAACTACTCGGTAAAAGAAGCAAACTGTTATTCTTCAGCGTCATCTTGAACGATCAACAGCGTGGCAGATGCGATTCATGGTTCGCTTTGTCAAATGCTTTCTCAATGCCCATGAATGGCATGGCTATACAGTATTGTTTCTTTTCTATTGTTAGTAAAATTTGCTCCATCGTAGAGTGTTTGTTTCTGAATCCAAATTGGTGATCTGATATTAATTTCTTTTTCCTCTATTGTTGGTTTTAGCCGATCGTATATTATTGTGTCTAGTATTTTGGACAACACAGGAAGTAATAATATTGGTCTGTAGGATGCAGTTTGGTGTGGGTCTTTGCCTGGCTTAGGTAACATTATGATCTCTACTAGCTTTCATAGATTAGCAAAGTATTGGATTCTTAAAATTGCATTGAATATTATTGCGATTAAACGCATTGCTTTAAGGTTTTTCAGGAGTTTACCATTGATTAGGTCGACTCCCGGTGCTTTATTGTTTTTTGTATTCTCGATTATGATTCAAATTTCTTGTGCTGTTGTATTAGGTATGGTGTAGTGCTTGTTAGTTGGAGTACTATTATTTTGCGCGTCTTCGTCTGAATGACATTTGGTTTTACTGTTGTTAGTATTATATGGAGCAAATGTGTTACAATAGTGGTTGGAGAATTGTGAAGCTTACTCTTCGATGCTTCTAGCCCATCTGTTGTCTGCTTTTCTGATTGCTGGGATTAGTTTTATTGGTTCCTTTATTTTGTTCGTCGCTTTTCATAGAAAGTAGATGGTATTCTCGTGCGCAGGGAGTGTTTCTATGAATGTAGAGGATTCGTTATTAAATTTTTTGTTTACGTCTTTTGTTTTCACGTGTTTTACGTTTTTGAAAAAATGGACGCTGAAGTTTCGTCGAGTACGCATACACGTGAAAGGACAATCGATTGAATGGGCTAGCACTTGGGTACCCTATTCGGTGGTACGAGCCAAATGGTGGTTCCCTGTGTACTCAAAGTCGAAAATATAGAATAACAATTTTCGATATCAATCCGTTATCATAAAATTTTTGCACATCAAGAAACATGACTTCCTTTAGTTTTAAAACATGTGCCAATTTATTTGTACGTCTATGAGAGAACGATATAATGTGAGTTAATAGTCGTGTAATACCAAAACATTTCTTTTTTTCGACGCTTAGATTGTAGATTATTAAAAATATATTTTCTTTTCATTTATTTCTTTATATTTTCAATTTGTCCATCTGGACATTTGGAAGAATTTTTGAGCGGTATTATTTCCACGTGGGTGACCACCAGCGGGGTACCATCCTCGCGTCTGATAGGTTATAACCTTTGTGAGGCCTGCTGGGTGTTTCCTTTCCATATCTAAAGAGTTGATCGTTCCCGCTGCTAGCCGGTTTGGGTGTGCTCCTATTCTTGATTTGTATTTTTCTGAGTATCTGCTAATTTCTTCCTTGACCGTTGGGATTCCCAGATCCCTGCATTGTACTCATTTCTAACATACCATGGGGCGTTTACTATTGTTCTAAAGATTTTAGCCTGTATTACCACTATTTTGTTTATATGGCTCATTGCTGCCGTCCCCCATAATGGTATTCCGTACGTCCTGATTGGTTATATGATCGTTTTATATATTTTTAATTTATTTTCTATGTTTAATTTGGATTTTCGGCTTGTTAGTCAATGCATTTGTCTCCTTGTTTTCTACTATTGATGTATTTTTTCTACTATTGATTTGATATGTAGTTTCCATGTGAGTTGTGTATCTAGGTGGATTCCTAGGTATTTGACATGCTTTGTTTGTGTTATATGCGTGCCGTTCAATAGGATGTTTGGTGGTATCTTTTTTCGTAGCGTGAATGTAATATGGTTGCATTTATTGGGGTTTGCTTTTATTTGTTTTTCGTGTAGCCAATTTTCTATTTTTATGATATGTTCTTGTAGTATTTTCACTGCCGTTTCTGGGTTAGTATGCCTGACTAGTATAGCTGTGTCGTCCGCGAATGTCAATACTGTGCTGTTGGTAGTTGTTGGTATGTTCGCCGTGTATAATGTGTATAGTATTGGGCCTAGGACGCTTCCTTGTGGTACCCCGGCCTTGATGTCTTTAACTTGAGAATATGTGTCCTTGATTTTTATTAGGAAGGTTCTGCTGCTTAGGTAGGATTTTATTAATTGGAGTATTTGCTCCGGGAATTGTTTCCTAATTGTTTGTAGTAGACTTTCATGGTTAATTTTATCGAATGCTTTCTCTATGTTTATAAAGAGGACTGTGCAGTATTCCTTGTTTTCTAGTGCTACTATTATTTCGTTTATAAGCCTGTGCATTTGCTCTATCGTGGAGTGTTTGTTTCTGAAACCAAATTGGTGATCCGGTATTAGTTTTTTTGCCTCTATTATTGTTTTTATCCGGCAATATATTATTTTTTCCAGTATTTTGGAAAATACTGGAATCAGTGATATTGGCCTGTAACATGCAGTTTGGTGTGGGTCTTTGCCTGGTTTAGGTAACATTTTGGTTACCTGGTTTCCATGGTTTTCCATGGCTAGGGAAAGCATTGGATTCTTAGTATTGCATTTAATATTATTGTCATCAATCTTATCGCTTTTGGCGGAAGGTTTTTCAAGCTTTTGCCATTCCTGGCGCTTTGTTGTTTTTTGTTTTATCAATTATGTTTCTAATTTCTTGTGCCGATGTTTTAGGTATGGTGTATTCCTTGTCGGATGTGGTAGTAGTGGTTTGTGGATCCTCCTCCGTATGTCTTTTGAGGTTGCTGTTGTTGATAATGTGTGGTGTGAATGTGTTGCAGAGGTGGTTGGAGAATTCTTCAGCTTGTTCTTCGTTGCTTCTTGCCCATGTGTTATCTGCTTTTCTGATTGCCGGGACGGGTATTATTGGCTTCCTTATTTTTTTCGTGGCTTTCCATAGTGAGTAGTTGGTGTTCTCGTGTGTGGAGAGTGTACCTATGAACTTTGCGAATTCGTTATCGTTGTGCTCCTTTATTTTGTTTTTTTATTTCCTTTGCAAGTTTGTTTAAGTGTTTTTTGTTTTCTCGAGTTCTGTATTTTTGCCATTTTGCTTTTGCTTTTCTGTTTTCTTTGATTTTGTCAAGTATTTCTTGCGGGATTGTTATTGTTTGTCTGCTGGTTGGTTCGGGAGTAGTGGTTGTCCTTGCTGCTTCCTGAATAGTTGCTGTCAATGTTGCTACTGCCTGTTCTATGTGTTCAGGAGTTTTTAACGGGATGTTGCAGTTTATTTTGCTTTCTATTATTTCTTTGAAAGTTTGCCAATTGGTGGTTTTATTGCATAGTGTTTCTGGTTTGCTATAGTGAATTGGTTTGTTTCTGTATTCAATTATTATGGGTGTATGATCGGAGCTGAGCTCGAGGTTGGGTGTTATTTTTAGTTTATTTGTGTTTAGTCCCCTTGTAACTGCAAAGTCCAGAAGATCTGGTTTTTTGTTCAGGTCAGTCGGCCAATGTGTCGGTGTTCCTGTGGATAATATATTGAGGTTATTATTTCTAATGTATTTTTCCAGTGTTCTACCTCGAGGTGTAATGTTTCTTGATCCCCAGAGCGTGTGCTTTGAGTTGTAGTCTCCCGCTGCGATGTACTTGTCCCCTAGGTCCTGGAAGTATTCTTCCCACATTTGTGTTGTTATTTTGTGTCGCGGAGGCACGTATACTGCTGACAACTGGAAGTAGTTGCTGCTAGTTTGAACTGTAACAGTGGTTGCTTGTAAATATTCTTTGTTAACTTGGCTGTGAAGATAATGTTTGATATCGTTTCTGACTATCACTGCTGTCCCTCCGTGAGCTTTTCCTGAGGGGTGTTTGGTATCATATATGGTGTAGTATGGTATTTTCAAATAGCTTTTTGTAGTGAAGTGTGTTTCTGAGACAAGTAGTATGTCTATATTGTTATTGTATATGAATGTTTTAATTTCGAGGGCCCGTTGTTGTAGGCCGTTTGAGTTCCAGGCTGCTATTTTTAGAGTGTCCGTTTTTATTTTTTGCTCAGCATGTTTGTAAGCAGTTGTAGCATGACTGTGATTTGTTGCGTTTGCTGTCTGAGAACTACGTTTTGTTCGCTTATCAGTCTGGTTAGCATTTCGGTGTTTTTGATGGATTGTTTGAGTAGTTCCTTGATTTCTGTAGTGTCGTTGCTGATGTTGTTGTGATTTTGCTTGTCAGAAGATGGCGATTGGTTGATTACTTGCGCATAGCTTCGGCTACTAAAGGTGTTGGTGTTATTGTGGTTAATGTTCATTGCGTGCTGTGAATTTGGTGTTGTCTCAGTTTTTATACTGTCCTATTTCGTAGCGGCGGAAACAGTTTGCGTTGAAGTTGTTTTCTGACTACCCAGCCTTTGTAACTAGCTGGGTGGTTTCCATTGCAGTTGAAGCATTTTACTTCGTTTCTTTTTCCTACGTATGGACAGTTTATTGTTAGGTGCGTTTCTGTGCAATTGACACGCGCCGGGTTTCTATTGTAGTAATTTTTTATGTTCCATATTGCTGACACTGTATGCATTGCGCTATATCTTTTTTATGTCTAGGTAGCTCCACTGTTACTATTGCGTTTAGAACTTTTTAAATTTCGTATATATATTTGTTGCTGTTTTTAGGTTCTATCTTTATTAAAAATAGCGGTAATGGCTGTTTAGTATCGTATCTGGTTATGTTGTTTATTGATCTTACCTGGTGTCAGATTTTTGCTAGTTCCTCGCTTATGTTGTCGGTGTTTGTTTTTGGGTGTAATCCCCTGATTACTATTTTGTAACTTTTGTCGGCTTTGAGCTGGTAGGTGTGATACCCTGCGTTTTTCTCCTTTAGTGTTTTTGTCACTTTTCTAAATGTTTCTGGAGTGTTGGTTTGAACTTTGACCTGGTCTACTTTGATCTGTTTTATAGTGTAGTTTTTTTTCTCTGCCGTGTTGTTTAGTAGCTCAATGAGGGGGTTTATTATTTTAGCATCAATGTAGATTGGCGGTGGTTTAGCGATGCGGGTTGTTGATTTTTTAGTTGGGTCTGTTACTGTCTCTTCTGGCAGTGCGCTAAATGAGTTACGGAGCGTGATTTCTTGTAGCCATTGTTGTTTATCTGCTATTATAGCTTTCCTGCCGCTTGTGCACGATGTTACTTTTCGCTTTTTGTTGGAAGTTTCCACCTTTCAGCTTTCGTCATGGTGTGTTGGTTCATTGTTCTCGTCATTGTCTTGTGTTATTTCCATGTTTGTTTCGTTTGTATCTGTATTTCCGTGTTCTCCGTTTATTGGTTGTCTATTGTTGGTAGAATCTGTGGCTCTATTTACATAGTATGTTGCGCCTTTACTTGTAATTTTTATTGGTGGAATCTGCATTTTCCCTCTTGCCGCACTTTCACTGAAGCACTGTTTCGCACGTCCGTTTAACTCGGCTGCTCAGGCAGAACTGATTAAAAATAGATTATCAAAAAAAAAGAAAAAAAAAGATTGGAAAAATAACAAAAAGGGCCAACAACATACGGACTTCCCAGGCGGTCGCATATCTAAGTACTATCCGTGCCCGGCGCTGCTTAACTTTCGTGATCGTACGAGAACGAGTGCTTTTTTTATAACTTTTTTTTTATAACGTTTATTGACCAGTAGATGAGTATTACATTGGTGTGTTGTCCACAATAAACAATGAACTTTGGTTGTGGGGTGGTTTAGGCAAAAGTACCGATACGTGACGGTACTAGCCAACGGAGATAGCCATACAATGTTTTGTGTGTCGAAATTACATTTGTTAGCTTACTATTTTTAAATTAGATTTAAGTCGCTATGGGGTGGTGCTTATATACGATATTGTTATTTTCTTCCTATTCCTGTCCTGAAAACCTGGTCGCAAAAACAGGACACTTCTACTTTTGGTTTCGGAGGGGCTGTGGGCTGTGGCTGAGGAGAAGGAAGGGGTATCCTGTAGAAATATTTACAATATTTACAATCTTTACAATAATTACACTATTTTACACGGAGGGAGATTTGAGCGTTGCCGTTTTGTGGCTCTTTCTCTTGTTATTTTTTTTTTATTATGGTTCCGGTATCCAACAATATTTTTTTATGTTTTTTCTATGATTGTATTCTGTGTTATTTTGGGAGAGGGCCATGTTGTATCTCCACCTAATGTCTACAGTCTGTCCATTTAAGTTCTCCTCGTAGAGTATTGTTTTAATTCCATCAATACGACATATCGGACCAGGGCCGCCTCGAGAAAAACACGCCCACACCACAACGTTCCCGCCACCACGTTTAAGAGTGTTTAAAACGCCAAATTTCAAATTTCCGTCAATTCGACGTCTAATATACCGTATCCCGTCAGAAGGATTGAATTTCGATTCGTCTGAAAACAATACCTTCTGCCAATCATCACTTGTCCAATGCTTATGAGCTGTAGCAAAGGCAAGTCGTCTTTTTCGATTCCTAGAACTCAGCAGTGGCTTCTTTTGGGGTTTTCGTCCTCTTAAGTTAAAGTCTTCTAATCTTCTTCTAACAGTTCTAGCACGAATTTGTGTATCGTTATTATGGTTTATCTCCGCAGCGATATTATTTGCACCACGAAAACGATCCTTTTAGCTTAATCGATGAATCCGTTGATCCATTTTCGGCGTTGTTTTCCGCGATCTTCTGTTTTTCGGTTGATCCCAATACATACCTGCTTTTAAAAATTTATACCAAGCTTACTTACAAGCCGTTTCTGACCTGTTCGCTATATTTGCCATTTCGGTGAAGGTTTCACTTTGCTTTCGCAACCGTACAATTTGTTCTCTTTCGTATTCAAGTAAATTCTTTGATTTATCCATAATCTGTTTCTACCTAAACGAATTTTAAGCAATAAAAGGTACACTAAACAATGATTTTGACACTCCAGAATCAAAATGTTCAAAAACTGTACTCATATTCAGATTTTATACAGATCGTCATAAACTAATGTCCACTGTTTACAAGTGCTAAGCGGTAACTAACTGTTGTAACTCCTGCATTGTTTGTATTTAATAACTCACGATCTGAGGTTACGAAGGTCAAACATACAGTTATGATATTCCAAAGAGACAAACCGAATAGAAAAACAATATGCGTATAAGATATTTGTAATCAGGTTTACAACTCAGTTCCGCCTGGGCAGGCGACCTAAACGGACGTGCGCAACAGTGCTCCAGTGAAAGTGCGGCAAGAGGGAAGAGAAAGCGACAAAGTAAACGCCCATTGACAAAACGTGGAATCATGCAGATTCCACCAATAAAAATAACCAACGCAGGAGACACATATTTTATAAATAGAGCTACAGACTCTACATATGTAGAGAAAAAAGACGATATAATGGAAACAACACAATCCGACGGAGAGGAAAACGTACCAATACACCACGAAGAAAGCTGGACGGTGGCAACTTCCAGCAAAAAACGCAAGGTAACCCTGTTCGCAAGCGCGTGGAAAACCGAAACACTTGAAAAAAAAACAATGGCTTCAAGATATCAAGCTGCATAATCCATTCAGCGCACTGCCAGAAGAGGCAGCAACGGACCCAACGGAAAGTCCGACAAACCGCATTCCTAAACCACCACCGATATACCTAGATGCGAAAATAATTGACCCCCTCATCGAACTACTAAACAACACTGCAGGGAAAGATAACTATGTTATCAAACAGATAAAAATAGACCAGGTGAAAGTGCAAACCAACACCCCAGAAATATTCAGAAAAGTGACAAGATCACTAAAGGAAAAAAACGCAGCGTATCACACTTTCCAACTCAAAACCGACAAAAGCTACAAAGCAGTAATCAGCGAACTACACCCAAAAACAAATACCGGAAAAATAAGTGAAGAACCGGCAAAAATCGGACACCAGGTAAGGTCAATTAATAACATCAACAAATACGATACCAAACAACCATTACCCCTATTCCTAGTTGAACTAGAACCTAAAAACAACAATAAAGAAATATACGATATAGAAAAATTACTAAACACAATAGTAAAAGAGGAGCAACTTAGACATAAAAAAGATATCCCACAATGTATAAGGTGCCAGCAATACGGCCACACAAAAGACTATTGCAATAGAAGCCCGGCATGCGTTAAATGCGCAAAAAATCATCTTACGATACACTGCCCATCCACGGGAAAAATAGAGGAGGTTAGATGCTATAACTGCAACGGAAAACACCCAGCCAGTTATAAAGGTTGCGAAGCTAGGAAACAATTACAACGCAAACTGTTCCCGCCCCTACGAAGCAGGACAATCACTAACATACAAGCCCAACAGGACAGCACAAAACCCGAAATAACACCAAATACAGAGCAAGCAACAAACACCAAACCCATCAGCACCAACACCATTGGCAGCCTAAGCTAGGCGCAAGTAACCAGCTAATCGACACACACAGACAACCAATACCACAACAATAGTAACAACGACACTGCAGAAATCAAAGAACTGCTCAAACAATCCATAAAGAACACCGAAATGCTAACCAGAATGATAAGCGAACAAAACGCAGTACTCAGACAGCAAACCCTACAAATCACAGTCATGCTACAACTACTTACAAACGTGCTAAGCAAAAAATAAAAACGGACACTCTAAAAATAGCAGCCTGGAACTCAAACGGCCTACAACAACGGGCCCTCGAAATTAAAACATTCATATACAATAACAATATAGACATACTACTTGTCTCAGAAACACACTTCACTACAAAAAGCTATTTGAAAATACCATACTACACCATATATGATACCAAACACCCCTCAGGAAAAGCTCACGGAGGGACAGCAGTGATAGTCAGAAACGATATCAAACATTATCTTCACAGCCAAGTTAACAAAGAATATTTACAAGCAACCACTGTTACAGTTCAAACTAGCAGCAACTACTTCCAGTTGTCAGCAGTATACGTGCCTCCGCGACACAAAATAACAACACAAATGTGGGAAGAATACTTCCAGGACCTAGGGGACAAGTACATCGCAGCGGGAGACTACAACTCAAAGCACACGCTCTGGGGATCAAGAAACATTACACCTCGAGGTAGAACACTGGAAAAATACATTAGAAATAATAACCTCAATATATTATCCACAGGAACACCGACACATTGGCCGACTGACCTGAACAAAAAACCAGATCTTCTGGACTTTGCAGTTACAAGGGGACTAAACACAAATAAACTAAAAATAACACCCAACCTCGAGCTCAGCTCCGATCATACACCCATAATAATTGAATACAGAAACAAACCAATTCACTATAGCAAACCAGAAACACTATGCAATAAAACCACCAATTGGCAAACTTTCAAAGAAATAATAGAAAGCAAAATAAACTGCAACATCCCGTTAAAAACTCCTGAACACATAGAACAGGCAGTAGCAACATTGACAGCAACTATTCAGGAAGCAGCAAGGACAACCACTACTCCCGAACCAACCAGCAGACAAACAATAACAATCCCGCAAGAAATACTTGACAAAATCAAAGAAAACAGAAAAGCAAAAGCAAAATGGCAAAAATACAGAACTCGAGAAAACAAAAAACACTTAAACAAACTTGCAAAGGAAATAAAAAAACAAAATAAAGGAGCACAACGATAACGAATTCGCAAAGTTCATAGGTACACTCTCCACACACGAGAACACCAACTACTCACTATGGAAAGCCACGAAAAAAATAAGGAAGCCAATAATACCCGTCCCGGCAATCAGAAAAGCAGATAACACATGGGCAAGAAGCAACGAAGAACAAGCTGAAGAATTCTCCAACCACCTCTACAACACATTCACACCACACATTACCAACAACAGCAACCTCAAAAGTCATACGGAGGAGGATCCACAAACCACTGCTACCACAGCCGACAAGGAATACACCATACCTAAAACATCGGCACAAGAAATTAGAAACATAATTGATAAAACAAAAAACAACAAAGCGCCAGGAATCGACCTAATTAATGGTAAAATCTTAAAAAACCTTCCGCCAAAAGCAATAAGACTAATAACAGTAATATTCAACGCAATTCTAAGAATTCAATACTTCCCCAAACCATGGAAATTAGCACAGATCAAAATGTTACATAAACCAGGCAAAGACCCGCACCAAACTGCATCTTACAGACCAATATCACTGCTTCCAGTATTTTCCAAAATACTGGAAAAGATAATATACGACCGCATAAAACCAATAATAGAGACAAAAAAACTAATACCGGATCACCAATTTGGTTTCAGAAACAAACACTCCACGATAGAGCAAATGCACAGGCTTATAAACGAAATAATAGTAGCACTAGAAAACAAGGAATACTGCACAGCCCTCTTCATAGACATAGAGAAAGCATTCGATAAAATTAACCATGAAAGTCTACTACAAACAATTAGGAAACAATTCCCGGAGCAAATACACCACTTAGTAAAATCCTACCTAAGCTGCAGAACCTTCGTAATAAAAATCAAGGACACACATTCTCAAGTTAAAGACATCAAGGCCGGGGAACCACAAGGAAGCGTCCTAGGCCCAATACTATACACATTATACACGGCGAACATACCAACAACTACCAACAGCACAGTATTGACATTCGCGGACGACACAGCTATACTAGTCAGGCATACTAACCCAGAAACGGCAGTCAAAATACTACAAGAACACATCGTAAAAATAGAAAATTGGCTACAAGAAAAACAAATAAAAGCAAACCCCAATAAATGCAACCATATTACATTCACGCTACGGAAAAAGACACCACCAAACATCCTATTGAACGGCACGCATATAACGCAAACAAAGCATGTCAAATACCTAGGACTCCACTTAGATCAAAAACTCACCTGGAAACTACACATCAAATCAATAGTAGAAAAAATACAGAAAACAAGAAGACAAATGCATTGGCTAACAAGCCGAAAATCCAAACTAAGCACAGAAAACAAGTTAAAAATATATAAAACGATCATAAAACCAATCTGGACGTACGGAATACCACTATGGGGGACGGCAGCAATGAGCCATATAAACAAAATAGAGGTAATACAGGCTAAAATCCTCAGGACAATAGTAAACGGACCTTGGTACGTCAGAAACGAAGATATACGAAGGGACCTGGGAATGCCAACGGTCAAGGAAGAAATCAACAGATACTCCGAGAAATACAAATTAAGAATAGCAACACACATAAACCGGCTAGCTGCGGAAACATACAAAATCACAAATATGGACAGAAGACTAAAAAGAAAGCACCCAGCAGACCTTATAAAGGACATAACCTAAGAAACACGAGGATGGTACCCCGCTGGGGGTAGCCACCAACATGCTAATTTAACCGTTAAAAAATTCCACCAAATGTCCAAATTGGACAAATTGTGAATTTTAATAAATAAATAAAAAAAAAAAAAAATCTCCTTGTCCACATCGGCCATGCTTTCTTGGTCGGACATAGTGTGCTTTCTCCTCGGATAATTTCGCAAAAAAAATTGAAAACTCAAAAATATATGTCTCTCCTGCCGCAGTTTACTGCCCTGGGCCCATAACCTGTTATTTTATATAGGTTGGGGTTGATAATCAAGCTGATCCACTCGGATTGGTTATCACACCTTTTATTTTCTTTCTTATACAAAACGCCAAATCACACAGCAAGCGTCTAATCACTCGGGATGCGTCTTAGCAAATAACACGCGGTCGACTCCTAAGACAAAAGAGCGTCGTCAGGAGTCCTACCAACATAACCCTAGTAACCTTTTAGTAACTAGCGGTCATACCAACTGAGCATTTCTCAACAAATAATAGTATAGTAATAGCTCCAGCTAATACTGGTAAAGATAAAATTAATAAGATAACTGTAATACACACTGATCATGAAAATAAATTAATTTGATGATAATTTAATGAAAAATTTTTTATTATTATAATAGTTACAATAAAATTTAATGATCCAATAATAGAAGAAATACCTGTTATGTGTAAGGAAATAATTGCAATATCAACTGATGGTGATGAATGAAATAGATATGAAGATAAAGGTGGATATACAGTTCATCCTGTACCTACATTAGGTGTAAATATATTTCTTAATAATAATGTAAATAATGATGGAGGTAAAAGTCAAAATCTAATATTATTTATGCGTGGGAAAGCTGTATCAGGTGGACCTAATATTAATGGGATTAAATAATTACCAAATCCTCCAATTATAAATGGTATAACTATAAAAGAAATTATTAAAAATGCATGTCTTGTAACTAAAGAATTATAAATTTGATCACCATTAATTCGTATACCTGGATGATTTAATTCTGTTCGAATTAATAAACTTACAGATGAACCAATTATTCCTGATCATATAGCGAAAATAAAATATATTATTCCAATATTTTTGTGGTTAGTTGATGTTCCGCCGCGCAACACATCTGCACGCCATCCCGCGCGGCTTGCCAACCAACGGTCTACGTGTCGTCCTTCGAACACTCCATAGGCCCAAGGACCCACCATAAAGTTGCAATTCTAGCTGCATTGTTCGCACACATGGTCTAAGCACATCTGTTTGCCAGAAAAGACTTTCTAATTCTAGAAGTGTTTTCAGCTGGTTTTTTAGAAAGGTCCTTGGGTTTATTACGCGCTCTTAAGAATTCCGGAGAAAGCGGGTAGTGGCCTAACGTAAGATGGAAATGTCTAACGGAAAAGTCGGGTTTCCCAAAAAACAAAGGCATCAAACTAGCAACAGTAGTAGGAGGTTCCGTCCCCTCTCATCACTCATCAACATCTACTAACCAATGGATATCGCAGATCGTTGCCCTCACTTCACGAACGAAAAGTGTGAGCAACGAATCCGTTTTCTTCACCCAAAAAACCACAACCACACGAGCTCTCCTCCGGAATTGCACGAGAGCAATGAGTCGGTCTTACTCATTCGGTCACCCGGTCAATCTTCTTTGTACAGTCAATCGACTAATCAGTCGCGAACTCTCTCTCTTCTAAAAATAATCCTTCTCTTCGCTATCGGTATCTTAAGTAACGACGTTATTACTTTGTGTGATTGTATAAATCGTTGGAAAAATATATATTTTTTATAACTCTGTGAATCACAGTGTTATACCACAACAACTACCCCTATTATCCTAACCGAAATACGGGGATCGAACTATTCGTGGTGTCGATTATTCTAATCGTAGCGGGAATTTACGACTCCCGTTGACGCGTATTCTAACGACCGCGTCTCCCCGCGATAGCTCGAAAATACAGTTGATACTAACCACTTTTTTATTAAGATTTATAAATTTATTTTATACTTTTAATTTTGAAGATTAATAGTTTTAGAAATTAACTTAAAATCTTTATATTTAAATATTAAAGTATTATGTCTGAAAAAGAAATAAATTGTAAATTTATCAATGGAAGTTAAAATTTTTCTAATACTAATTATATATATATGTCGGAGATGAAAGAATACCGGAACCCCTCCTTGGATTCGCGGGAATACCGTAACTTTGTAACTTAGCATAAACAAATGTCGCTCCGATTGTTCGAGATTTATGATCATGACCTTGGGCTCGAGGCGAAAATTAGTCGTCGAACGTAGCCGCGGTCAAAGGGATGAACGTTTTATCTAACAAAGGCACAGAGTAACTCTATACCTCTCCTTAAAAGAAATAGTCGTAGCGACACGTGGCAGTAAATACTTCAATAGTTTCTATCCCGCGGCCCGCCACACGCAGATTTTGTCCTCCGGGTAAGATGATCGCCGGGTGTCGGCATGCCTTTGTAGTGTATGTTTAGCTAACGTGAGGACCCGCTATAGATCTTAAGATTTAGTCAAGCGAAGTCCGTCAAATAGACTTTGTTGCAACTACGGGAAGATGGGAGAAACCTATCTTCCACGAACGTTGCCCCCCGTCAACAACCTCCCCTCAAGGGCGGCCAGCATCTCTTTCAAAACGCCGATATGGAGATCGACCAATTAGCAACAGCGCTAATTTCCCTCACCTTTGGAACGAAAGCTTTCTTTGACGAATCCGAGGATCTCATATCCTTAGACCCACCCATTATAGTTTTCCTCGACGACATCGTCGAGACGGAGAGTCATTCTTTCGTGCGATCTCATTGACGAGTGACAGTATTATCTTACAACCAGTGAATACCTCACGTCTAGTTAACAAAGAGTCAGACTTGAACTGTGCGATAACATACGTTTATCATCCTGTGACCGCGGATTCGTTTCGAACCTAAGGTCATTATCACTAGTGCTACGAGTGCTTAATCTTGTTAATAAGCCTGTGCTAATAAACTCTTCGTTGTATCACGACAATGGCTAATTCTAATGAAAATTCATTAAACGCCCATCTCCTTAATCCTGACTTCAATCCGACATCAGAAGTGGGATCAGGGCCATACGTAACGATGGAAAAACTTATGGGCATCATGCGCCAGATGACTCAGTCGCGAAAGCAAAGACCGAGTGAAACATTTACGACCGTACCGCTTCCACGTTTTAACCCCGGAAGCTTGGGTTCCGACCCAGCCGCATGGTGTGCGACTATTGACGTGATCATGGAAGAAAAACCTTTGCAAGGCAGTGCGCTACTTTGTGCCTTGAGTGCCGCTCTAGAATGCTCGGCAGCGCAGTGGCTTACGCAAGTACCTGCTACTCGAGTTTCCTCTTGGCCAAAGTTTAAAGACCGTTTCCTTACACGCTTTGGTGGGAAAGAAACAGCTGCCACGGCGCTATGGAAGATGAAAAATGGAGCACAACTGGAGGGTGAAACCCTGGGAGATTACAGTAGCCGTTTACGTTCCTTCCTGATGGCGAGGTGGGAAAGGTGTACCAAGGACGAGATAGTCAACGCTGCCGTGCTCCTCCATATAGGTTCACAGGACCAGCGCGTCTTACGGATAGCACTCACAAGCGATATCAAGACCGAGGACCAGTTCACAGGCGAAATGACAGTGCTCTACGATTCGGTGAAGAGGCCGGCGTCTTCAGTAAGTAGCTCCTCCACGGGTCCCGAAGCTAAACGGCATAAGCCTTCTGACTCCCGACACAAGTGCTACCACTGTGGTAGACACGGACATAAAGCATCTGAGTGCCGCGGGAGGACAAGACTGGAGGCGGAGAAACGCAATCGAAAACCAGGGGAAAACCGGGCTGCCACGTCTTCGAAGGTGTCCTGCTACAGGTGTAACGAGGAGGGCCACATCGCGCCCAATTGCCCGACCTTACGTAGAGGAAACCCTGCTACGAAAGAGGAGCGCCAGGTTAACTTCTGCGTGGTGGAGGCTCCGACCGGTAAATTAAGTCACCAGGGTGAGTCGTTCCTGTTTTGCTTTGATTCCGGAGCTGAATGCTCATTAATCAAAGAATCAATAGCTTCAAAATTTTCCGGCAAGAGAACGACCGAGATAGTAGTAATGCGAGGAATTGGGAACACTTGCGTTAAGAGTACGACCCAAATTCTGTCCGCCGTATGTATCAGCGGTCTTACACTGAAGATAATTTTTCACGTCCTTGCCGACAATTACGTAAAACACGATATCATTATTGGGTGCGAAATTTTAAGCCAAGGCTTCGACGTACACATGACGCGTAATAGCCTCGATATTTGTAAGTCGAAAACGGTTAATGTCTGTAATAATATCGCCGAAACTGCGATCGATCTCAATGATGTAGACACCGAGGTACTCGGCGACGATAAAGACCGATTGATTTCCATTCTCGACAGATTCAAAAACTCGTTCATCACGGGTTTCCCACGTACCCGCGTAAATACGGGCCAATTAGAAATACGGTTGATCGACCCTAACATCACCGTCCAAAGAAGCCCCTATAGACTTAGCGAGGAAGAGCGGAGAATCGTACGAGCGCGAATCAGCGAACTACTCAGAGCTAACATTATAAGACCTAGCAATTCGCCGTTCGCGAGCCCTATGCTACTCGCGAAGAAAAAGGACGGTTCGGATAGATTGTGCGTAGATTTTCGAGCGTTAAATAAGAATACGGTCGCGGATCGGTACCCCCCACCCCTTATCGCGGATCAAATCGCGAGGTTACACACGGCGAAATACTTCATTAGCCTGGACATGGCCAGCGGGTTCCACCAAATTCCTATACACCCCAATTCGGTGGAATACACGGCGTTCGTTACACCCGACGGGCAGTACGAGTATGTAACGATGCCGTTCGGATTGAAAACTGCACCGTCCGTTTTTCAGAGGGCCATTTTCAATGCCCTGGGCGACCTTGCGTATTCCTACGTCGTTGTCTATTTGGATGACGTCCTAATTATTGCCGACTCAATAGATCAAGCCTTAGAGAGGTTGGACATCGTGTTAAGTACCCTTGTAAACGCCGGGTTTTCGTTTAACTTTTCTAAGTGCTCTTTCCTGAAGACGTCGATACTCTATTTGGGATATGTAATCCAGAACGGAGAAGTCCGTCCCAACCCGGGTAAAGTATATGCCTTAAGCTCCCTACCTGCGCCGACGACCGTCACACAGCTCAGGCAGTTCATAGGGCTAGCCTCGTACTTTTCGGCTCTAGCTTGGTTTGGTTTCTTTCCTCGTTTTTGCCTCGTTTCGTAGTACGAAGTCGCCGAGGTTAAACCTAACCACTTTAGCTTTGTTCCTATCAAATCTTTCTCTATCGTATTGGGCGTTACTTTCTATGTTCTGTACGGCCTGCTGTCTTACATCGGAGATATCGACTTCTTTTTCTTCGATGTTGTCGGGTAGCAATAGGTCATACGGTCTCGCCGATCTACCGATTAGTAGTTGTAAACGGTTCGAATTAGTCACGCGGTTGACGGTGCAGCTAAACGCTAGCTGCATTTCCCCAATCGCGTCTTGCCACGGCCACCCGGTCGTTTCTACTGTCGTGAACATGTTTTTCAACGTGCCCATAACACGTTCTACTTGTCCGTTAGCCCTACTGGCACCGGTCGCTATCAGGTGAACTTTAATTCCTTTGCTTTCGCAGAACTCGCGAAATTCTTTACCCGTAAAACATCTTCCCTGGTCCGCTATTATCCGACAGGGACTCCCGAATAAAGATATAGCGGATTTAAGCGCTTTACTGGTGTTAAGAGAATCTATCTTAGGAGTATGATGCAGGTATACAAATTTAGTGAAGGCGTCGATCAACACAATGACGTACTCCTTCGAATCGCTTTTACCACTTAACTTGCCCGTTATATCCATGTGGACCGTATGCCAAGGTATGCTGGTCTTAGGTATAGGATGTAGTTCGGCTTGTATCTTACCTGAACTAGCCTTCGAAAGTCTGCAAGCATGGCAGTTCTCTACGATCTTGCGAACGTACTTCGCCATTCCTTCGAACCAGTAATACTCGTACAGTTTCTCGAGCGTCTTATCCCAACCCAAGTGCATAATTGACTGATGCACATGGTTAATAACGGACCATCTAAACCCTCTTGGAACAATAGGTAAACTGAGAGTCCTGCCTCTTCTTTGAATTTTTCGGTAGAGAGTACCGGACCGTAATTCGTAAGTGTTTGCGATGTCTTCCGCGAGCTCATCATTTTGCAACTTTTCGACAATTCCGGAAATTTGGGGGTCACGACGTTGTTCGGCTAGTAGCCAATCTTCCGATATTTCGGCCAAATTGATCTCTTTCTCCGCGATTTTATCAATCTTACGGTGATCCGAATCTACGTGGTTTCGCGAAAAGAAGTCAACGTGGGCCGATACATAATGTCAAAGGTGAAAGTCTGTAAGTAGGCCCACCACCTGTGGGCCCTGTCATTCAAATGTGCCTTACTACTTGATGCTTTCAACGAGTTGCAACCGGTAACAACAAGAAATTCCCGTCCATGTAGATAGTGACGGAAATGCTTGACGGCGTTTACGACTGCCAACGTCTCTAGCTCGTAGGAATGATATCTAGATTCCGTAGGGGTAGTTCTTTTACTGTAGTACTCGATCACTCTATTCTTACCTTCGACTTTATGCATCAAGATCGCCCCGTAACCCTCCGAACTAGCGTCAGTATGTAGCTCAATGGGGTAATTAGGGTCGAATATCATCAGTACCGGCGCGTCTGTCAGGACGGAAACTATCTGTTGCCTGATTTTCTCGTGCCTATCTGACCATGTTATGTTTTTGCTACCTGAGGTGAGCGCATACAGGGGTTTCATCGTCTGTGAGAACTTGGGGACGAACTTACGGAAGTAGGAAGCTAACCCAATAAACTGTCTGAGCTGAGTGACCGTCGTTGGCGCAGGTAAGGAACTCAAGGCGTGTATTTTACCCGAGTTGGGGCGAACTTCCCCGCTATGAATCACGTACCCCAAATAAAGTACCGACGTCCTCAAGAAGGAACACTTCGCGAAATTGAACGAAAATCCGGCTTTCACAAGGGTATCCAATACATTGTTCAGTCTTTCTAAAGCTTGGTCTACAGAGTCGGCAATAATTAGGACGTCGTCTAGATAAACAACGACGTATGAATGAGCGAGGTCGCCTAAGGCATTGAGAATGGCCCTCTGAAAAACGGACGGCGCATTTTTCTATCCAAACGGCATCGTTACATACTCATATTGTTCGTCGGGTGTAACGAACGCGGTATACTCCGTTGAATTGGGATGTATGGGAATCTGATGAAACCCGCTGGCCATATCCAGGCTAATGAAGTATTTCGCGTTCTGCAATCTCGCGATTTGATCTGCGATAAGGGGTAGAGGATACCGATCTGCGACCGTATTCTTATTTAGCGCTCGGAAGTCCACGGACAGTCTATTTGAGCCGTTTTTTTTCTTCACGAGCATCATCGGGCTCGCAAATGGCGAATTACTGGGTCTTATGATGTTAGCTTTAATCAGTTCACCGATTCTTTCTCGTCCCGTCCTACGCTCTTCCTCGCTAAGTCTGTAAGAGCTTCTTTGGACAGTGACGTTGAGGTCGATTAGCCTTATTTCTAGCTGGCCTGTGTTTACGCGTGTACGCGGAAAACCCGTGATGAATGAGTTTTTAAACTTTTCTAGAATAGAAATCAATCGACCTTTATCACTACCAATTACCTCAGTGTCTACTTCATTAAGATCGATCTCTTTTTCGACGGTCCTGTCACAGACATTGACTACCTTCGTTTTGCAAATATCGAGACTAGTGCGCGTGATATGCACGTCGAAGCCCCGACTTAAAATCTCGCGACCGATCTTGATATCGTATTTCAAGTATTTATCAGGGAGAACGTGAAAAGTTATCTCCAACGTAAAACCGTTGATACACACAGTGGATAAAATCTGAGACGTACTCTTAACACACGTATTTCCTATCCCTCGCATTACTACTACATCGGTGGTTCTTTTGCCAGAAAATTTCGAGGCAGCGGATTCCATAATTAATGAGCACTCGGCTCCAGAATCGAAGCAAAATGGGAACGACTCACCTTAATTTAGCGGTTGGAGCCTCCACCACGCAGGAGTCGACTCGCCGTTCCTTGTTGTGACCGCTTTTCTTATCCTCCCGTAACAGACAATTGGGTGCGATATGGCCGTCCGCACGGCACCTTAAGCAAAACACCTTGGATGATGTGGCTGGTCGGCTCCATTCCCGGCGCCTTGTCTCCTTCTGCTTTTCGGTCCGCATCTTCTTGCGGCACTCCATCGCCTTATTCCCGGGGGTTCCACAGTGATAACACCTAGTTTGGGAGTTGGATGGCCTACTCCGCTTAGCTTCAGGTTCTATCGGCGGATCATTTGCCAAGGGTAACGGCCTCTTCCTCGAACGAGGGAGAGCTCTCAGTTCCCGAAGAAATTGGTCCTGTGTCCGGACGTCTTGCGTGAGTGCTATCCGTTCGACACGCTGATCATATGACGTCAGTTGGAGGAGGATGACAGCGTTAATTAATTCGGCGTTGGATATACCACTCCATCTCGCAGCCAGGAGGGAGCGAAATCGAATGCCGAAATTTACCGTGGGTTCGTCCTCCTCTGGTGGTTCCTCGAACACGTTTATCAGCGTTCAGGTTGCCGTCTCCTTGCCGTCGTAGTGCGAAAGGAAATATTCCTTGAATCATTCCCAAGTAAGGCCGCAGACCGGAACTTGCGTAAGCCACTGCGATGCAAAACCCCCCATCGCACGATTTAGGATGAAAAATAACTCGCGGTCTTGTAGGGGCTCGTTGCCCATAAGCTTACTGACTGTCTCGCACCACCCCATTGGGTTGGCGCCCGCCAGTTCAGGGTTAAAAAGCGGTAGCGAAAATTTTTCGAGTTCCACTCCATCTTTCTTTGTTAGCGTATGAAATACGTCACGCATGAAATCCATTTGCTGTTTCATCGCTCTTAACAAGTCCTTGGATCCCACTTCTGATGTCGGGGAGGCACTAGGATTTGAGGTGTGGGCAGGTAACGAATCTTCACCAGTAGTAGCCATTGTCAAGGTATGATCCAGAGTTTATTGACACAAGTATGGAGATGTGAGGTTTGACAAATAAACTGCGGCGGTTAGGTACTCGCGATGCGAATGACGATAGTCTTAGGTCCGATAACGAATCCGCGGTCAACGGGACTCTTTTACTCTTTACTCGTCGGCAACGCCTAGGTGGTACTCTCAGTTAGCACGCGAAGTAAGCACTCTATCGAAATGATACCTTAGTCGATGAAATCGTACTCGAAACTCTCACGGTGACGCTGTTTAGGAAAAACTGCTCCACTCTCTAGCGGCACTAGGCCTTTTATATTCGTGGAGACAAGTCTTCGTTCGGAGAGTAAGGGAAATTGCCGTTGTTGTTAATTGGTCAGTCTTTGGAAGTGTCCTTCACGGAAAATACTGTTTGCCTATTTTCGTTAATTAAGGTTTAAGGTTTATGACGGGTCATTAGGCTGGCTGCCGATGTTTTGCGAATATGTCTCGACAACCGGCAATCAACCTACCCATAGAATAGGGTCTGCTTATGACGAGCCATGAGACAGAAACCGTTAGTATGCTTACTGTCGAGTGCCGTTATAACTATTTCTTTTTATGGAGGGCTATAGACTTTTTTATGACTTTGTTAGAAAAATGTTCGTCCCTTGACCGCGGCTACGTTCGGTGACTGGTTGTCACCTCGAACCCAAACTCATTCTCATAGATTGCAGGCAATTACATTCGGGCTGAAGGACGGTGATTGTTTAACTACGGCTACGGTGGAATCCAAACTACAATATTAGGGGTTTTTCCCCGGTTTCGACGGAAGGCTCCGGTGTCTCTCCATCTCCGATATATATATAGAGACGAGATCATCGGATTCGCAGAGGAAAGTCTTCGTTCGAAGGGTGAGGGAAATTGACGTTACTGTTAATTGGTCAATTTCCATGTTGGTGGTTAGAGAAGGACGTTAGCTGTCCTTGGGAAAAGCTGCCAGTGGGAAGCGTTCGTGGAAGGATAGATTTCTCTTATCTTCCCGTAGTTGCAACAAAGACTGCTTGTCTATATGAAGGACTTTGCTTGACTAAATCTTAAGATTTATTGCGGGTCCTCACGTTAGCTAAACATATACTGCGGAGGTATGTTGACATCTGGAGATCATCTTACCCGGAGTATAGAATCTGCGTGTGGCGAGCCACGGGACAGAAACCATTGAAATATTTACTGCCGCGTGTCGCTACGACTATTTCTTTTAAGGAGAGGTATAGAGTTACTCTGTGCCTTTGTTAGATAAAACGTTCATCCCTTGGACCGCGGCTACGTTCGGCGACTGATTGTCGCCTCGAGCCCGAGCTCACTATCATAAATCTCAAATAAGTACAGTCGGATCGAATGACAACAGTTTCTTAATACGGCTATGGTGAAATCTAAATTACAATACTAGGGGTCTTCCCAACGTTCCAAAGGGAAGGTTCCGGTGTTCTTTCATCTCCGACATATATATATTTTAATAAAACATTAATTTTGAATTGAACTTAAAATTCAAATAAACTTACTTATTAAAAATTTCTACATGAAATATATTTATATTTCAAGACTCAAATTCTGTTTATTCAGATAATCTTATTTCATTTCATAATTTAACTATAATAATAATAATTATTATTACTTTAACTACATTTTTCATTATAGATTTTACATTAAATAATTTCTTAAACTTAAATTTATTAAAAAATCATACTATTGAAATTATTTGAACTTTAACTCCTATAATTATTTTAATAATTATTTGTTTCCCATCTTTAAAAATTTTATATTATATTGATGAAATTATAAATCCTTATTTTTCAATTAAGTCTATTGGTCATCAATGATATTGATCTTATGAATATCCAGAATTTAATAATTATGAATTTGATTCATATATATTAAACTACGAATCAATAAATCAATTTCGACTTTTAGAAACTGATAACCGATTAATTATTCCATTTAAAATTTCAATACGTATAATTGTATCTTCTTCAGATGTAATTCACTCATGAACAATCCCCTCATTAGGAATTAAAGTTGATACAATTCCTGGACGAATTAATCAATTAAATTTATTTTGTATCCCTCCTGGAATTTATTTTGGTCAATGTTCTGAAATTTGTGGAATAAATCATAGTTTTATACCAATTATATTAGAAAGAACCTCTTATGAAATATTTTTAAATTGAATTAAAAAAAAATAATATGAAAAATTAGTTAAATTAAATAACATTAGATTGTCATTCTAAAATTAATAACTCGAATCATTATTTTTCTATCATTAGATATCTGAAATTAAGAATTGATCTTTTAAATCAATAATAGTAATTAAAATTTACTTCTAACGAATTCCACAAATGATACCTATTAATTGATTTATTTATCTTTTTATTATGTATGATTTGCTTATTATCAATTATAATTTTAATAAATTCATTACTATTAAATTTAAAAATTAAAAATATGTTGAGGTGGCCGTGAGTGAGTTATAGTTGTTGGGCCTGGTCCGCTGTAATTGTCACTGGAGGCTGTAGATGTCGCTGCCGGGATACTGCTGATTTTTCCTCCGTTTTTTTGGTACGTGGAAATAAAATCGGACTCCGGTCGCCGGGATTCGAACCCGAGTTCCGAACGTTCGCAACCTAAGGCGTTAACCATTGCTTTTTTTTATTTTTGTTTATTAATTCCAGGTTTTTTACATATTTTTTTACATAATTTTTTTTCCAGAATAAACGTAGCCATGCATTATTACTTTTTTTTTTTTTTTTAAAGATTATTATTGTGCCTTAAATTTAAGCCGCTGTTGCGCTGTGCCAATGTACGATATTTTAATTTATGTCCTGAAAGCCTGGACGCAAAAACAGGACAGTTCGCTAGCCTATTAGGGAGGGATGGGAGGGGTGTTCTGTGGGATTAGTATAATATTTGTTTATCTATTTACATATTTACATATTTACACTTTATTTGGTGAGCGTTGCCGTTCTGTGGCTCTTTATCTTGTTGTTTTTTGTTATGGGTTCCGTATCCACCAGTATTTTTTTGTGTTTTTTCTGTGTTTGTCTTCTGTATCCTTTTGGGGGAGTGCCATGTTGTATCTCCACCTAGTGTCTGCAGTACGGCCATCTAGGTTTTCCTCGTATTGTATAGATTTCATTCCTATTTTTCTTTGCATATGGTAAATTATAGGGATGTTGTTTTGGTCTTGGAGATAGTTTCTTTCGTCTAGGTTCGGGGGGAGGGGATGTAGCCTGTTAACAGAGTGTCTTTGAAGTATGCGTCGTTTGGGAATAAGCAGCCGAAGATTAGGCTGTTTTCTTTGATCTTCGCGGCTTGCGCGAAGTGGTTTCTTGTTAGTTTTAGGATGTGACAGTCGATGCGGTGGATGTTGGCTAAGTCGTATATTTTTTTGTTTTTTACGTATTTTCTGTATCCGCTGTGTTCTGATCTGTAAATGCTCAGGCAAGCTCTGGTGCATTTTCTTTCGAATATGCGAATTTTTTCCATTACTGACGCTGGTATGTTGTACCATATTGGATAGCCGTAGGTTATAATGGGTCTTATTAGCGATTGGTAGCACATGATTTTTACTTTGCTATTGAGATGTCTGGAATAAAACAGTCTTTTTGTATTCCAAAAAGCTTTGCTGGCTTTGGAGAGTTGGATTTCGATGTGTTGCTTGTAGTTTAGTTTTTCATCTATATTTACTCCTAGGTATTTTACGCAATTTTTGTGTGGTATGAGGTTCTCTTCGTTTGCTTTTTCTTTTAGATGGAATTTCCTGACGTGTTCCCTTTCTGCTGGACCGATTTTGCTTGTCATGGGTCTGAATAGAATGATTTCGCATTTGCTTGCGTTAATTTTTAGTTTCCATGTGTGATAGTAATCGCTGATTTTGTTAAAGAGTTCTTGCAGTTCTGTTCTTATCGTTTTGGTTTTGCGGCCTGTTACGTAGATGATTAGGTCATCCGCGAAGGCTATGGAGCGTTTATGTGTGGATGTGTTGAGGTTAAAGAGGTTTAGTAAGTCGTTATTGTAGATGCTGAAGAGTAGCGGGGAATTTACTGTTCCTTGTTGCAGGCCGTTCTCTATGGAGAATTCTTTGCTTGATGTGTACGAGCCGTCGGTCATTATAAAAGTTTTGTTTGTTATCATGTCCCAGACTATTTTAATTAGGTATTCCGGGAAGTTCTTTTTAATCATTTTATAAATGAGCCCTGGGATCCAGACTGTGTCGAAGGCTTTTTCGAGGTCTATTACGCAGGCGGCTACTCGTTGATTTGCGTTAAGTGCCCAGCAGATATCCGACGTAAGTTTGTTTATTGCGTGGATTGTGGAGTGTTTGTGACGGAAGCCGAATTGATTTTCCTCTATTACCTTATTTTTTTTAAGCAGAAGGAGGCTTATAGGTCGTAGGTTTGCAGGTGATGAGCCGTCTTTATTTTTTTTGTAATAGCTATGAGTTTGGCTTTTTCCATTTTTTGGGGAAGTACGTGTTGTTTAGCGCGTTATTAAACAGTACTGTGTAGTACCATTTTATTTTGTTTGGTAAGCGTTTGAGCGAGAAGTTTGGGATGCCATCGAAGCCGGCGGATTTTTTGTCGTTTAGCGTGCAGAAGATTGTACTTAGTTGATTGAAGTTTGTAAAGTAGTTTATTTCTGGATCGGGCTGTTTGGGGTCGTTCGATGTGTTTTCGTTTGAGAAGGTGCAGACAGTTTTGTTTTGCGCTATGTCTTGTTCTATTTTATTTTTTAGTTTGTTTGTTTCGGCGATGATAATTCTGTCTAATTGTTCTCGGCCCATGTGTTCGTTTTGTGTGTGAGTTTTGGCAAAGTGGGTGCCGATAATGTCTAGTTTTTCCGTTGTTTTTGATATTATGAAGTTATCCTCGGTGTCTTTGTTGGTGTTGTGTATCTCGATGCCTGCTTCTTGGATGAGGGAGGCTTTTTCTGGTGGCAGTTTGAGGGGCGGAATGGAGTTTTGTTCCTTTGGTCTGAAAATTTGATTTATCTGCGAGAACATGCTAGCAGAGTCTTTTTTGGAGATATTTTTTATTTTATTTGTCCAGTATTGATTTATAGAGTTTGCGAATTCTTGTTTTAGTTGTGATTTTATTTCGTGTAGCAGGTACTTTAGGAATTCTATGTCTTCTCTTTTGTCGTAAGAGTAGTTGTGTCTTAGGTTGTTTAATTTAGATAGTATGTAGCTTTTATCTCGTTGTAGTTTTTTTAATTTATAGTTTACATATGGCTAGCAGGAGTCTTTTTTTTTAACGTCGGTACGAATTCTAGTAGGGCGTTTTGTATATGTTTTTCTATTTCGTCTATGAACGAGTCGATTTGTCTGTCTGTTAGGTTGACATTGTTATGGATTTTTAGGTCGCAGTTCTGTTCGAGTAGGTTTTGGAACTTTTTCCAGTCTGTCTTTTTGTAGTTGTACCTGGGTGTTTCGGTCTATGTTTCGAGTGTTAGGTAGTCAGATGTGTTCTAGCTTATGTGAAATACTATGGCGTTATGGTCGCTGTCGTAGTCTATGGTTTTAAGAGTGTTATTTGGTCGTAAGTTTTGGAATTTTATTCGGGCGTCTGCTAGGCATATGTCTAGGTAGAAGCGTCCTTTTGGGTAAGAGGGTAGCTCGGAGCTGTAGAGGTTTGTTTTGTAGAAAATGCTTTTATTGTCTAGCCAGATTCTGACGGAGTTTCCTCTCGTGTTGTTTATTTCGTTTTTCCAGCTGGTATGTTTGGCGTTAAGGTCACCGGCTATTATGTAGTAGATTTCCTGTTTGTCGAGCTGCAAAAGTTGGAAGAGATTGTCGAATTCGTCATTAAATTGTTTCTGGTTTCCGTAGGCAGCGTAGGCTGCGGTGATAAATAAGTTTTCCTTATTGTTTATTTTTATTTTTATGATCGTCGTCTCTAGGATTTTGAAGTTTGTTATTTTGTCGTTTTGTATTGTTTTGAACTTCAGGGGGTTTTTTATGAGGATTGCCGTTCCTCCTCCTTGGGTAGCGTTTGGTCTGGCGTGTCTTATTATAGAGTAGTTTTTGTAGTGCACTTTGTGTCTATAGTTCAGTTTTCTTTCTGAGATAAGTACTATGTCGGGGGTTTCTTTCTTAATTAGGGTTAGCATGCTGTACCTTTTTTGGTTTGAGATTAGTGAGTTGGCGTTTATTGATATGATTTTCAGATGTTTAACTTTTATCTGGTTTATTTTCTGCTGTGATTGGTGGGGGGGGGGGGGGTTTTTTGGCCAATCTTCGTCTATATTTTCGATGATGTTGAAGATGGAATCGATTCTTTCTTCATGCGTATTTAGTGCTTTTTTGATTTCGTTTAGTTGTGTTTGTTGGTCGCTTAGAGCTTTTAGGATGCTTTTTTTGAAGTCTTCAATGACATTTATTATGCTTATTTGGGGTGAGTCTATTGTTGGGTTAGGGTTTTGTTTGACTTGTGCCGCTATGTTTGTTACTTGCGGGCTTGTCTCGTTTATACTTGTTCTTTGTTTTACTATGTCCGCGAACTTTAGCTCGGAGACGTACTTACGGCTTATTTTGGCGATTCTTTCGATTTTTGTTGTTTTTGCTTTGGTGATTTTTTCATTAATCTTTTTCCGTAATTCGACGAGTTTTGGGCATCCTTTGTATGATGCAGGATGCCCGAAGTTTTTGCAGTTTACGTAGTAGATTTTTTCTTTGCTTACTGCTGCTTCTTTTTTTATTTTGCACTCGCCTGGCCCGTGCGGTTCAGTGCATTTTACACAGCGATAGTTTAGGTTATAGTTCTGTGCTGTGTGGCCTATTCGCTGGCATTTGTAGCACTGCGTGATATCGTTTTTTTTTAATTTTTTCCCAGGCTATTTTTAGATAGTTAAGTCTGTTTATTTTTAGTAGGTTCCCAATGTTGCTATCGGGGGAGACTTGTATTATATAGATTGGGAGCAATGTGTTGTTCTCCCTTGATTTTCTTGTTGTGAATCGAGTCACTTTGGTGAAGTTAACTTCTTCTATTTTCAGGACTTTTAGGTCTTCTAGTATTTCCGCTTCTGTGTAGCTGTTTCCTAGCCCTTTTAGTAGGTATGTGTGGGGTTTTTGAGATTTTGGGGTATATGTGAAATAGGCCGTGTTGGCTGCGGTCAGTATTTTTTTTTGCGTTCGCGTGGTCATTTAGGTTTTGAAGATAAAGTACGTGCTTACCTGAATGGATTCTTTCGATATGGAAATTCTTGATTTTGAGGGACTTTTCCATGAGTGCTATTGTGTCTTTCGGGTCTTGTAACGTTATGTTGATGGGGGGTGGCCTGGCCCCTTTTGCTGATGTGGGGGGGGGGGTCTGCCTGGTCTTCAGCGGGGTGGCTGGGTGGCAGGCCCTTGTGAGTTTGGTTTTTCAGTAATGATGAGGGTTGTGGTGTTGTCTTTTTCGGCGGGGCGGCGGGGGGGGGGGGGGGTGCTTGTCCGGGCGGTATAGCTTTTGCTTGTGGTTATTGGTGACGTGTCCGGGGGAGTGGGCTGTCTGGTTGCCTTTTCCCTTAATACGTCGTTTTTTTTTAATGTTTTCGATAATGGTTTCATGCGGTTGCGGTGTGCAGGGGTCTTGGGCTTGGAGGGCATCGAATCTGTTTTTTAATGTGATAGTCATTGGTTGAGGTTGTGGGCTTCTTCTTTGTTTCATATTTTCGTTTTTATCGTCGTGCTCTTCTTGTGAGTCGCTTTCTTCTCCTTTTAAATTTTCTTGTTTTGAGTTTATTTTGTTCCTGGTTACCAGGTTTGGGGGCGGATTGAGTTTCCGCGTCTTTTGTGTAGCAGTTCTTATGCTGCTATCTTTAATTATTTGTTGTTTTTCTATCTTTCTTTTGATTCCTTTTTTTGACGAGCTTATGGCGGATTCCGCCTCCTTGGTTTCGATTTCATTCCTTTCTTCTTCTATTTTTATATTGTTTGTAGTGTGGTTGATGTTATCACTATTTTTTCACTGTTTAGCACTCTTTTTGTTTTTCCTTTTTTTTTTCTCTCTCATTGTCTACTGTGCACTGTATAGCTTGCCGCGCTCACTGTTAGGGCCTACGCCTGTTTATCCCTTAGGGCCGAGAGGTCCGACCTGCTCGGAGGATTACGGTCAACTGACGAGAACGAGTACTCTCAACGCGGTATGAGCGTTGGCTGAAGTAATCAGCTTTGTTATTTCATGTTATCCAATAGACAAAATATTTAAGAAAACATACATGTATTTATGAGGATAAATGGTATTTTTTTAGACGTGCATAGAGATATATAACATTTTTCCTGGCTTCGTTTCCCAAACAATGGATTGTGAAGTTCCGTCATATAGGTACGCGTATACTTAAAAAGTAGCGAGTCAAGTGGACGGAACTTCGTAATTGATTTTCTGGAAAACCAAGTCTTGTGTTAGAAATTGTCACTTCATCATCGACTTATTTTTGTATAGGAAATCAGGCCCTTTCGACCTGCACCATCATAATACTCTAATTTTCTCGCCTACTTCAATTTTGAAATTATTTAGTTTCACTGCATTGCGTATAACTACCAACAGCAAAATATTAATATTCACAAACAACACGGCTGTTCTGACAACGATCATAAATCGTCAAATCCACGTCATTCCATACTACCTGACAGCGGACCGTTAGGTTTTGACTTGACCTTTGCACATGGCCCAACATTACATTTGCCCCATTACGTAGGACAATTAGGATCCGTCCCTTGTCCCTCAACACCGACAAACGCAGCAGCCTGTAAAAACTGCAATCATTCGACCAAGAAGAGTCTTTTTTTTAGTCTCGAGTCTAGTCTTGTGTACAGTTTGGCCGTGATTTGAACTTCATTGTAATATTATACTTAATCGTTCTCGTGAATAAAAGCCTACAAAATTTTAAAAACACGGTCAAATTACGTTACTCCTTCTTTATCATAAATTTTACGTGATACTGTAGAACGGCTTCTTTGGTCTCTATTATAGTAACGCGGAAAGATCGCCGACATAGAGACAATGTCGGCGACGAAGAGCAAATGCCAACAAGCAGAAACGGTCGAAAAACTTGAATAGGGCTTAGCGGCACTCGACAACAAAACTTTCCAACGGCGGTCCAAACATCACCGAGGCGCAAGTGCCGACAGGCCTAATCAGCCATCGATATCCGTAAGGTTCTTCCTTATAGGACATTTTTTGTAATTTTGGAAGAAGGCGTTGGTAGCAACGGTGGCGGACGCGTAACGAACGCGCGCGTAGTAGAGATATTGATGGATGACGAAAAGAAACGAATCGTGGTTCCAAAACGAAACGAAAAGTGGTTCTAAAAATGGGGTTTTAAAATAAACGAAAAAAATCCTCCCATGTAACCTTCACGTTCCGAAAACAAACCTGCCCCCAGGTCACCATTAACAACACAATAATCCCAAGCAAGGACCCCGTAAGATACCTGGGCATGACTCTGGACAGGAGGCTAACTTGGAAAAAACATATCTCGGAAAAAACAAAGCAACTAAAGGAAAAACTAAGAAAATTCTATTGGCTCACGGGCCGACGCTCCAAACTAAACATACAGAACAAAATAACCCTCTACAAGGCCGTAATAAAACCTGTTTGGACCTACGGAATCCAACTATGGGGAACAGCAAGTAACTCCAACATTGAAATACTCCAACGCTTCCAATCGAAAACGCTAAGATCCCTATTAAATGCAACCTGGTATGTTACCAACGAAACAATCCACCGTGACCTCAAGATACCTACAGTCAAAGATGAAATACACAAGTCCAGAAGCAGATATAACTCAAGATTCAACAACCACCACAACCCACTAGTCACCCAACTACTGGACACGACGGACCAGATCCGCAGACTAAAAAGATAATACCCACTAGATTAAATCCTTAGTCCTACTAGAACCAACAATATAAAGCTATTATAATCCATGTCATTGTATCACGCCAAATTAAGTTACTGAAAATTCTCAACGAGAATTGATTGTAAATATTCTAATAAATAAAAAAAAAAAAAAAAAAAAAAAAAAATGCTCTTGTACGGCGTTTGTAGAATGTGCTGGTGCACCAACCTGCACCAACTATCTCTTAATGCGTGTGGATTTTCGTCTGCCCGGAAATATTCGTTACGTATATTCGTTATTCTACATTTGCGAAATATTGTTTCATCAGTAAATGTTATCGTTATTAAAAACTGAAAAATTGCCAAAAGACAATAGAATAAAATACACGAAAGAAATCGGGGAATAACCGATATACACAGTAAAGTATTACATAAATTTTGAGTTTTTATAGCAAATGGTAATTTTCCCATTTTACACGACGAGTATTATATACGTTAACCGCACTGAAATAAAGTTTTGAGTTGACCTGTATACATATCGAACGCAGTTGGTAACTAAAGTACTTATCATGAAATTCAACTCTGTTGAGATAAAAATCACGTGACGTTATCATTAAATCTCTTAAAAAAATATTTAATATTCTATTTAATAATAAATATTTGATATAAAAAAGGTTTACTCTTCCTTTAAGGGCATACTGTTTGCAAACGGTGAGACTGTTCCGACTGGAAAACATTTGATCAGATTATACGTTCACGAAGCAACAAGAGTGTATTCGGATAAATTAATCAGTGCTGAAGATGAAAAAGCCTTTCAGCAATTGCTGAAGGAGTCGCTTCGCAGAAATATTTCTCTAAGTTTAAAAAAGTCAGTAGTATTAATTAATAAATTAGTAAATAAAAGAGAAGTAAATCGGTCTTTGTTACGTATATTCTTAATTTAATTTTTGATAATGATAAATTTAATAATGTGACATTTATTGTCACAGGAAATGGACGAAAATATTGTATTTGCTGGACCAATAATATATTGTCATTTTGCGGAAGGAATCAGTTTTCATCGCTTGGATTACTCTTCTATGGGCAAACATGCAATCCATTTCCTTTTTTTTTATTTTTCTTTTTTTTTTCTTTTTAATTTGCACTTTACAATTTGTCCAGCTGGACATTTGTTAAATTTTTCTAACTTTATCCGAGTTTGACTATTTTATTTCTGTAGCGAGGTCAGTGGGGTGTTTTCTTTTTATTCTTCTTTTTATGAGAGTTTTGCTCGCTTCAGCAGCTAGCTGGTTTGGATGTATTGCCGTTCTTTCCTTGTGTTTTTCTTTTTAAATACTTGCCGCTAAGCCCTATTCAAGTTTTTCGACCGTTTCTGCTTGTTGGCATTTGCTCTTCGTCGCCGACATTGTCTCTATGTCGGCGATCTTTCCGCGTTACTATAATAGAGACCAAAGAAGCCGTTCTACAGTATCACGTAAAATTTATGATAAAGAAGGAGTAACGTAATTTGACCGTGTTTTTAAAATTTTGTAGGCTTTTATTCACGAGAACGATTAAGTATAATATTACAATGAAGTTCAAATCACGGCCAAACTGTACACAAGACTAGACTCGAGACTAAAAAAAAGACTCTTCTTGGTCGAATGATTGCAGTTTTTACAGGCTGCTGCGTTTGTCGGTGTTGAGGGACAAGGGACGGATCCTAATTGTCCTACGTAATGGGGCAAATGTAATGTTGGGCCATGTGCAAAGGTCAAGTCAAAACCTAACGGTCCGCTGTCAGGTAGTATGGAATGACGTGGATTTGACGATTTATGATCGTTGTCAGAACAGCCGTGTTGTTTGTGAATATTAATATTTTGCTGTTGGTAGTTATACGCAATGCAGTGAAACTAAATAATTTCAAAATTGAAGTAGGCGAGAAAATTAGAGTATTATGATGGTGCAGGTCGAAAGGGCCTGATTTCCTATACAAAAATAAGTCGATGATGAAGTGACAATTTCTAACACAAGACTTGGTTTTCCAGAAAATCAATTACGAAGTTCCGTCCACTTGACTCGCTACTTTTTAAGTATACGCGTACCTATATGACGGAACTTCACAATCCATTGTTTGGGAAACGAAGCCAGGAAAAATGTTATATATCTCTATGCACGTCTAAAAAAATACCATTTATCCTCATAAATACATGTATGTTTTCTTAAATATTTTGTCTATTGGATAACATGAAATAACAAAGCTGATTACTTCAGCCAACGCTCATACCGCGTTGAGAGTACTCGTTCTCGTCAGTTGACCGTAATCCTCCGAGCAGGTCGGACCTCTCGGCCCTAAGGGATAAACAGGCGTAGGCCCTAACAGTGAGCGCGGCAAGCTATACAGTGCACAGTAGACAATGAGAGAGCAAAAAAAAAGAAAAACAAAAAGAGTGCTAAACAGTGAAAAAATAGTGATAACATCAACCACACTACAAACAATATAAAAATAGAAGAAGAAAGGAATGAAATCGAAACCAAGGAGGCGGAATCCGCCATAAGCTCGTCAAAAAAAGGAATCAAAAGAAAGATAGAAAAACAACAAATAATTAAAGATAGCAGCATAAGAACTGCTACACAAAAGACGCGGAAACTCAATCCGCCCCCAAACCTGGTAACCAGGAACAAAATAAACTCAAAACAAGAAAATTTAAAAGGAGAAGAAAGCGACTCACAAGAAGAGCACGACGATAAAAACGAAAATATGAAACAAAGAAGAAGCCCACAACCTCAACCAATGACTATCACATTAAAAAACAGATTCGATGCCCTCCAAGCCCAAGACCCCTGCACACCGCAACCGCATGAAACCATTATCGAAAACATTAAAAAAAAACGACGTATTAAGGGAAAAGGCAACCAGACAGCCCACTCCCCCGGACACGTCACCAATAACCACAAGCAAAAGCTATACCGCCCGGACAAGCACCCCCCCCCCCCGCCGCCCCGCCGAAAAAAACAACACCACAACCCTCATCATTACTGAAAAACCAAACTCACAAGGGCCTGCCACCCAGCCACCCCGCTGAAGACCAGGCAGACCCCCCCCCCCCACATCAGCAAAAGGGGCCAGGCCACCCCCCATCAACATAACGTTACAAGACCCGAAAGACACAATAGCACTCATGGAAAAGTCCCTCAAAATCAAGAATTTCCATATCGAAAGAATCCATTCAGGTAAGCACGTACTTTATCTTCAAAACCTAAATGACCACGCGAACGCAAAAAAAAATACTGACCGCAGCCAACACGGCCTATTTCACATATACCCCAAAATCTCAAAAACCCCACACATACCTACTAAAAGGGCTAGGAAACAGCTACACAGAAGCGGAAATACTAGAAGACCTAAAAGTCCTGAAAATAGAAGAAGTTAACTTCACCAAAGTGACTCGATTCACAACAAGAAAATCAAGGGAGAACAACACATTGCTCCCAATCTATATAATACAAGTCTCCCCCGATAGCAACATTGGGAACCTACTAAAAATAAACAGACTTAACTATCTAAAAATAGCCTGGGAAAAAATTAAAAAAAAACGATATCACGCAGTGCTACAAATGCCAGCGAATAGGCCACACAGCACAGAACTATAACCTAAACTATCGCTGTGTAAAATGCACTGAACCGCACGGGCCAGGCGAGTGCAAAATAAAAAAAGAAGCAGCAGTAAGCAAAGAAAAAATCTACTGCGTAAACTGCAAAAACTACGGACATCCTGCATCATACAAAGGATGTCCAAAACTCGTCGAATTACGGAAAAAGATTAATGAAAAAATCACCAAAGCAAAAACAACAAAAATCGAAAGAATCGCCAAAATAAGCCGTAAGTACGTCCCCGAGCTAAAGTTCGCGGACATAGTAAAACAAAGAACAAGTATAAACGAGACAAGCCCGCAAGTAACAAACATAGCGGCACCAGTCAAACAAAACCCTAACCCAACGATTGACTCACCCCAAATAAGCATAATAAATGTCATTGAAGACTTCAAAAAAAGCATCCTAAAAGCTCTAAGCGACCAACAAACACAACTAAACGAAATCAAAAAAGCACTAAATACGCATGAAGAAAGAATCGATTCCATCTTCAACATCATCGAAAATATAGACGAAGATTGGCCAAAAAACACCCCCCCCCCCCACCAATCACAGCAGAAAATAAACCAGATAAAAGTTAAACATCTGAAAATCATATCAATAAACGCCAACTCACTAATCTCAAACCAAAAAAGGTACAGCATGCTAACCCTAATTAAGAAAGAAACCCCCGACATAGTACTTATCTCAGAAAGAAAACTGAACTATAGACACAAAGTGCACTACAAAAACTACTCTATAATAAGACACGCCAGACCAAACGCTACCCAAGGAGGAGGAACGGCAATCCTCATAAAAAACCCCCTGAAGTTCAAAACAATACAAAACGACAAAATAACAAACTTCAAAATCCTAGAGACGACGATCATAAAAATAAAAATAAACAATAAGGAAAACTTATTTATCACCGCAGCCTACGCTGCCTACGGAAACCAGAAACAATTTAATGACGAATTCGACAATCTCTTCCAACTTTTGCAGCTCGACAAACAGGAAATCTACTACATAATAGCCGGTGACCTTAACGCCAAACATACCAGCTGGAAAAACGAAATAAACAACACGAGAGGAAACTCCGTCAGAATCTGGCTAGACAATAAAAGCATTTTCTACAAAACAAACCTCTACAGCTCCGAGCTACCCTCTTACCCAAAAGGACGCTTCTACCTAGACATATGCCTAGCAGACGCCCGAATAAAATTCCAAAACTTACGACCAAATAACACTCTTAAAACCATAGACTACGACAGCGACCATAACGCCATAGTATTTCACATAAGCTAGAACACATCTGACTACCTAACACTCGAAACATAGACCGAAACACCCAGGTACAACTACAAAAAGACAGACTGGAAAAAGTTCCAAAACCTACTCGAACAGAACTGCGACCTAAAAATCCATAACAATGTCAACCTAACAGACAGACAAATCGACTCGTTCATAGACGAAATAGAAAAACATATACAAAACGCCCTACTAGAATTCGTACCGACGTTAAAAAAAAAGACTCCTGCTAGCCATATGTAAACTATAAATTAAAAAAACTACAACGAGATAAAAGCTACATACTATCTAAATTAAACAACCTAAGACACAACTACTTTTACGACAAAAGAGAAGACATAGAATTCCTAAAGTACCTGCTACACGAAATAAAATCACAACTAAAACAAGAATTCGCAAACTCTATAAATCAATACTGGACAAATAAAATAAAAAATATCTCCAAAAAAGACTCTGCTAGCATGTTCTCGCAGATAAATCAAATTTTCAGACCAAAGGAACAAAACTCCATTCCGCCCCTCAAACTGCCACCAGAAAAAGCCTCCCTCATCCAAGAAGCAGGCATCGAGATACACAACACCAACAAAGACACCGAGGATAACTTCATAATATCAAAAACAACGGAAAAACTAGACATTATCGGCACCCACTTTGCCAAAACTCACACACAAAACGAACACATGGGCCGAGAACAATTAGACAGAATTATCATCGCCGAAACAAACAAACTAAAAAATAAAATAGAACAAGACATAGCGCTAAACAAAACAGTCTGCACATTCTCAAACGAAAACACATCGGACGACCCCAAACAGCCCGATCCAGAAATAAACTACTTTACAAACTTCAATCAACTAAGTACAATCTTCTGCACGCTAAACGACAAAAAATCCGCCGGCTTCGATGGCATCCCAAACTTCTCGCTCAAACGCTTACCAAACAAAATAAAATGGTACTACACAGTACTGTTTAATAACGCGCTAAACAACACGTACTTCCCCAAAAAATGGAAAAAGCCAAACTCATAGCTATTACAAAAAAAATAAAGACGGCTCATCACCTGCAAACCTACGACCTATAAGCCTCCTTCTGCTTAAAAAAAATAAGGTAATAGAGGAAAATCAATTCGGCTTCCGTCACAAACACTCCACAATCCACGCAATAAACAAACTTACGTCGGATATCTGCTGGGCACTTAACGCAAATCAACGAGTAGCCGCCTGCGTAATAGACCTCGAAAAAGCCTTCGACACAGTCTGGATCCCAGGGCTCATTTATAAAATGATTAAAAAGAACTTCCCGGAATACCTAATTAAAATAGTCTGGGACATGATAACAAACAAAACTTTTATAATGACCGACGGCTCGTACACATCAAGCAAAGAATTCTCCATAGAGAACGGCCTGCAACAAGGAACAGTAAATTCCCCGCTACTCTTCAGCATCTACAATAACGACTTACTAAACCTCTTTAACCTCAACACATCCACACATAAACGCTCCATAGCCTTCGCGGATGACCTAATCATCTACGTAACAGGCCACAAAACCAAAACGATAAGAACAGAACTGCAAGAACTCTTTAACAAAATCAGCGATTACTATCACACATGGAAACTAAAAATTAACGCAAGCAAATGCGAAATCATTCTATTCAGACCCATGACAAGCAAAATCGGTCCAGCAGAAAGGGAACACGTCAGGAAATTCCATCTAAAAGAAAAAGCAAACGAAGAGAACCTCATACCACACAAAAATTGCGTAAAATACCTAGGAGTAAATATAGATGAAAAACTAAACTACAAGCAACACATCGAAATCCAACTCTCCAAAGCCAGCAAAGCTTTTTGGAATACAAAAAGGCTGTTTTATTCCAGACATCTCGATAGCAAAGTAAAAATCATGTGCTACCAATCGCTAATAAGACCCATTATAACCTACGGCTATCCAATATGGTACAACATACCAGCGTCAGTAATGGAAAAAATTCGCATATTCGAAAGAAAATGCACCAGAGCTTGCCTGAGCATTTACAGATCAGAACACAGCGGATACAGAAAATACGTAAAAAACAAAAAAATATACGACTTAGCCAACATCCACCGCATCGACTGTCACATCCTAAAACTAACAAGAAACCACTTCGCGCAAGCCGCGAAGATCAAAGAAAACAGCCTAATCTTCGGCTGCTTATTCCCAAACGACGCATACTTCAAAGACACTCTGTTAACAGGCTACATCCCCTCCCCCCGAACCTAGACGAAAGAAACTATCTCCAAGACCAAAACAACATCCCTATAATTTACCATATGCAAAGGAAAATAGGAATGAAATCTATACAATACGAGGAAAACCTAGATGGCCGTACTGCAGACACTAGGTGGAGATACAACATGGCACTCCCCCAAAAGGATACAGAAGACAAACACAGAAAAAACACAAAAAAATACTGGTGGATACGGAACCCATAACAAAAAACAACAAGATAAAGAGCCACAGAACGGCAACGCTCACCAAATAAAGTGTAAATATGTAAATATGTAAATAGATAAACAAATATTATACTAATCCCACAGAACACCCCTCCCATCCCTCCCTAATAGGCTAGCGAACTGTCCTGTTTTTGCGTCCAGGCTTTCAGGACATAAATTAAAATATCGTACATTGGCACAGCGCAACAGCGGCTTAAATTTAAGGCACAATAATAATCTTTAAAAAAAAAAAAAAAAGTAATAATGCATGGCTACGTTTATTCTGGAAAAAAAATTATGTAAAAAAATATGTAAAAAACCTGGAATTAATAAACAAAAATAAAAAAAAGCAATGGTTAACGCCTTAGGTTGCGAACGTTCGGAACTCGGGTTCGAATCCCGGCGACCGGAGTCCGATTTTATTTCCACGTACCAAAAAAACGGAGGAAAAATCAGCAGTATCCCGGCAGCGACATCTACAGCCTCCAGTGACAATTACAGCGGACCAGGCCCAACAACTATAACTCACTCACGGCCACCTCAACATATTTTTAATTTTTAAATTTAATAGTAATGAATTTATTAAAATTATAATTGATAATAAGCAAATCATACATAATAAAAAGATAAATAAATCAATTAATAGGTATCATTTGTGGAATTCGTTAGAAGTAAATTTTAATTACTATTATTGATTTAAAAGATCAATTCTTAATTTCAGATATCTAATGATAGAAAAATAATGATTCGAGTTATTAATTTTAGAATGACAATCTAATGTTATTTAATTTAACTAATTTTTCATATTATTTTTTTTTAATTCAATTTAAAAATATTTCATAAGAGGTTCTTTCTAATATAATTGGTATAAAACTATGATTTATTCCACAAATTTCAGAACATTGACCAAAATAAATTCCAGGAGGGATACAAAATAAATTTAATTGATTAATTCGTCCAGGAATTGCATCAACTTTAATTCCTAATGAGGGGATTGTTCATGAGTGAATTACATCTGAAGAAGATACAATTATACGTATTGAAATTTTAAATGGAATAATTAATCGGTTATCAGTTTCTAAAAGTCGAAATTGATTTATTGATTCGTAGTTTAATATATATGAATCAAATTCATAATTATTAAATTCTGGATATTCATAAGATCAATATCATTGATGACCAATAGACTTAATTGAAAAATAAGGATTTATAATTTCATCAATATAATATAAAATTTTTAAAGATGGGAAACAAATAATTATTAAAATAATTATAGGAGTTAAAGTTCAAATAATTTCAATAGTATGATTTTTTAAAAGATTTAAATTTAAAAAATTATTTATTGAAAAATCTATAATGAAAAATATAGTTAAGGAAATAATTATTATTATTATTATTATTGTTAAATTATGAAATGAAATAAGATTATCAGAATAAAAAGAATTTGAATCTTGAAATAAAAATATGTTTCATGTAGAAATTTTTAATAATTAATAAAATTTATTTGAATTTTAAATTCAATTCAAAGTATTGATTTATTAAATATTTATATTAATAAAAGAAAAATAAATATCTTTATAGTTGAATTTTAAGTTCAAAGCACTAATCTGCCATATTAATATTATATTAAATGTAAAATTTATATTAAAAAGGTAATTTATTTATTGAAAATATTTTTAATTTTATTTTTTGAAATTAATGGAATTTCAATTAATGAGTGATCAAAAGGAGGGTAATTATTTAATCATTCAAGTGATGATTGATGAAATTTAAATAAAATTAATCGTTTAGAAATTAATCTTTCAAAAATAATAAAAATTAAAAATAATATTCTATTTATTGAAATTATTGCTCCAATTGAAGAGATTAAATTTCAACAATAATATGAATCTGGGTAATCTGAGTATCGTCGAGGTATAGATATTAATCCTAAAAAATGTTGAGGAAAGAATGTTATATTTACACCAATAAATATTATAATAAATTGAATTTTTAATCATTTTTGATTTATTGTTAAACCTGTAATTATTGGAAATCAATGAATAATACTTGTAATAATAGCGAAAACTGCTCCTATTGATAAAACATAGTGAAAATGACCTACTACATAATATGTATCATGTAAAATAATATCAATTGATGAATTAGAAAGTATTACACCAGTTAATCCCCCAATTGTAAATATTAAAATAAATCCAATTGATCAAATAATTGTAATATTGAAATTTATTTTTGAATCATGATATGTTGCTAATCATCTAAAAACTTTAATTCCTGTAGGTACGGCAATAATTATTGTAGCTGATGTAAAATATGCTCGTGTATCAACGTCTAATCCTACAGTAAATATATGATGAGCTCAAGCAATAAAACCTAAAAATCCAATTCCTAATATGGCATAAATTATTCTTAAATTTCCAAAGGTTTCTTTTTTACCTCTTTCATTTATAATAATTTGAGAGATTAACCCAAATCCTGGTAAAATTAAAATATATACTTCTGGGTGACCAAAAAATCAAAATAAATGTTGATAAAGAATTAGATCTCCTCCTCCTATAGGATCAAAAAATGAAGTATTAAAATTTCGATCAAATAATAATATAGTAATTGCACCAGCTAATACTGGTAAAGATAGAATTAATAAAATTACTGTAATACATACTGATCATGAGAATAAATTAATTTGATCATAATTTAATGAAAAATTTTTTATTATTAAAATAGTAACGATAAAATTTAATGATCCAATAATTGAAGAAATTCCTGATATATGTAAAGAGAAAATTGCAATATCAACTGAAGGTGATGAATGAAATAAATAAGAAGATAAAGGAGGATAAACAGTTCATCCTGTACCTACATTAGGTGTGAATATATTTCTTAATAATAATATAAATAATGATGGAGGTAGAAGTCAAAATCTGATGTTATTTATTCGAGGAAAAGCTATATCTGGGGATCCCAATATTAATGGAATTAAATAATTTCCAAATCCACCAATTATAAAAGGTATAACTATAAA